>NC_089145.1:63139855-63407876 GCF_009819655.1 Sylvia atricapilla
GATGTCTCCACCAACTAACAAGAAGGAGACACAAGCTTTCCTAGGTGTCATAGGTTTTTGAGGATGCATATTCCAGAATATAGTCAGATTGTGAGCCCTCTCCACCTGGTAACTCGCAAGAAGAACACTTTCCAGTGGGGCCCTGAGCAGCAACACGCTTTTACTCAGATTAAACAGGAGATTGCTCACGCGGTAGCCCTTGGCCCAGTCAGGACGGGACCGGACGTGAAGAACGTGCTCTATTCTGCAGCTGGGAGCCATGGTCTGTCCTGGAGCCTTTGGCAGAAGGTGCCTGGGGAGACTCGAGGCCGACCACTGGGATTTTGGAGTCGAAGTTACCGAGGGTCGGAAGCCAGCTATACTCCAACAGAAAAGGAAATTCTAGCAGCCTATGAAGGGGTTCGGGCCGCCTCAGAGGTTATAGGTATGGAAGCACAACTCCTCCTGGTACCCCGACTACCAGTGCTAGGGTGGATGTTTAGAGGAAAGGTTCCCTCCACCCACCACGCCACCAGTGCTACCTGGAGCAAGTGGATTGCCCTCATTGTACAACGTGCTCAAGTTGGGAAATTAAATCGCCCTGGAATTTGGAAGTAATTACAAACTGGCCCGAAGGTGAAAGTTTCAGTGTTGCAGATGAAGAACAAGAACCAGTGACCCGGGTTGAGGAAGCTCCGCCATACGACCAGTTGCCAGCAGAGGAAATATGTTACGCTTTATTCACCGACGGTTCCTGCCGTGTCGTAGGGATGGGTCGGAGGTGGAAGGCAGCTGTATGGAGCCCCACACGACAGGTCGTAGGGGTCGTTGAGGGAGAGGGTGGATCCAGTCAATTTGCTGAACTTAAAGCAATTCAACTGGCCCTAGATATTGCAAAGAGAGAGAAGTGGCCAAGGCTCTATCTATACACTGATTCTTGGATGGTAGCCAATGCTCTGTGGGGATGGCTGAAGAAATGGAAAGAGGCGAACTGGCAGCGTAGAGGTAAACCAATTTGGGCTGCTGAAGAGTGGAAAGATATCGCTGCCCGGTTAGAAACCCTACCTGTGAAGATTCGCCATGTAGATGCCCATGTCCCCAAGAGTAGAGCTAATGAGGAGCAGCAAAATAATCAGCGGGTAGATCAAGCTGCAAAGATAGGGGAGTTGAAGGTAGATCTTGACTGGGAGCACAAGGGAGAGTTATTTCTAGCACGATGGGCCCATGATGCCTCAGGTCACCAAGGCAGAGATGCCACCTATAAGTGGGCACGAGACCGAGGAGTGGATTTAACCATGGACAGCATTTCTCAAGTTATCAGTGACTGTGAGACGTGTGCTGCCATTAAGCAAGCCAAGCGGATGAAGCCTCTCTGGTATGGAGGACGGTGGTCTAAATACAAGTATGGGGAGGCCTGGCAGATTGATTACATCACACTGCCTCAAACCCGCCAAGGCAAGCGTCATGTGCTGACCATGGTAGAAGCCACCACAGGATGGTTGGAAACCTATCCTGTGTCTCATGCTACAGCCCGCAACACCATCCTGGGCCTTGAAAAGCAGGTCCTTTGGAGGCACGGCACTCCCGAGAGAATTGAGTCAGACAATGGGACTCATTTCAAAAATAATCTTATTAAAACCTGGGCTAGGGAACATGGCATTGAATGGGTGTATCATATCCCCTACCATGCACCAGCCGCGGGTAAAGTGGAAAGGTACAATGGGCTGTTAAAAACCACCCTGAAGGCGTTGGGTGGAGGGTCCTTAAAAACTGGGAGCAGCATTTAGCAAAAGCCACCTGGTTAGTTAACACTCGAGGTTCCACCAACCGAGCGGGTCCTGCTCAGTCCCAGCACCTTAATGTAGTAGATGGAGATAAAGTCCCAGTGGCCCATGTTAGAGGTTTGTTGGGAAAGACAGTATGGATCAACCCTGACTCGAGTACGGGCAAACCCATCCGTGGAGTTGTCTCTGCTCAAGGACCGGGTTGTACATGGTGGATAATGCAGAAAGATGGAACAATGCGATGTGTACCTCAGGGAGATCTGAATATGGGGTGAGATTGATACGTGCTGAATGTTACTACCATTGTCTGTGTGTTAGATCAGTTAGACATGAAACAGAAGGGAATGTGTACGTGTCGAAGGTCTGAGCAAGTAAGACGGACGGAAATGTGTAAGTGCTAAAGGTCTGAGTAAGTGAGATGAAAGTTTTAATTGGATGGATATATGGGATAAGGGGTGGAATGTTCTGGGTTGAGCTGCCTCCTATCCCAAATATCCATCCCATATCTTGGATATGTTGTTATGTCTCGCAGCTGAATCCCGCCCTCTTGGGCAGGAGCCTGCAGTTCCTGCCTCCTTTTGGCTTCTTGGCTGCTTTTCGGCTCTTGCTTCAGCTGGCTCAGCTGCTTTTGCCTTCTTCGCTTCGCTTTGCCTCGCTCTGCTCTCCGGCTGCCCCTGCCGCCGTTTTTCTTCCCCCCGCTGCTTCTGTTTGTTTTTTTCTCCTCCTTTCTTTCTCTCCCCCCCCCCCCCCCAAGGTTTGAACCGGCTCCGGACCTGACCTGACCTGACAAGTTGGAGAAGACCCGGGCCAGACAGAGACGCGTCAGCACCCTCCCCATCGACACAGTAACCCGTCCTTTCCCACTATTCGGTGTTGGGGAGTGTATTTTTGTCAATAAACCGGTTTTTCCACTTTCCTCCGAGGTATTTTCCTTCCCGAACCCAGGGCTGGGGGGCGGAAGGGGTGGTGGAGGTTTGGTTTAGGGGACTCCTTTTGGAGGTTCTTCCCTAATTTACTCCAAACCAGGACAATTGTTTACCTCTATTCTTGGACCAACACTTAAAGGCACTTCAGGAACAATTTTAATGTCCTTAGCATGTTGTGCATTGCACTGACAGCAAAGTAACGAGTCAGTGTTGAACAATGCAATACTCAGGTGCTTAATGCTCCAAAATACTTATAAAAAAATAAACACATAATGTATGAATAAAGTAAATAAGAATAGCTGAGTTGCAGTGCTAAGAAAAGGCTTAAACTACAGTTGGTTTAGAATCCAAGTCATGACAATGTTGAATTCCTCTACAATATTCCACACTGAGTTTATTATATACATTTTTATAGATATACACACAGTTTATATATACCAAAAGGTCTCTCTCATCGTCTTCCATTATAGACATTGGCATTTCAGTGCATGTCTAAACTAAGACCCAAATATTGTCTTCATTATAATTTATAAAGAAGTTTCAAAAACTAAGCAAAAATCCTTTCTGTAGAGCTAGGCGTGATTTTATTATCTCGATTTTAAGCAGGTAAATAAGCAGCTTACAAAGCTGTAGTGTTTTTTTATTCTAACATTCCAGTACAGAATGTGCAGTGTAATAATCATTTTGGTTGTGCTTTGAGAGTTCAGCATGACCTTCTGGGTCACTGAATTCATTTCACTAACTCATCACAAACTACGATGACAGCAAAGTCACCTACTGTGCCACCTTCATCTACAGTAAATAGCATGGAGAATTTATATTAAGTGTTTCTGCTCCCTTCAATGCTTCAGAAAATCAAGTTGTTATTGGACCTTTTGTGAGTTTTGAGTGTGTCTTTACAATTCAACATTCGTATATATTTAGACCATTACTGTAAACGATGACTACTTTATATGTAGAAAAAGAGGATATATTTACCAGGTTACCTAAAATTAGATGGTTCACAAGACAACTTCATGTCTCATCAGTTTAGGGATTTTAGCAAACTATTCATTGAGAAATAAATGTGAATACAGATGAAGTGAATAGCATAAAAAGAAAGGTGTCTTCCTTTTTCTTCAGCAAGACTGTTCTTTCATTTTCTCACGTTTTAAAACAACCCTCTTCTTCAGACTGTATTTTCCTTTGATCTCCATGAAAGCTTACATTTACAGGAAATACAAATAAAAGTAATGCAACTGACTATAATGAGTCACAGCATGTCAACACATGCAGCTACATCACTGCAAATCATTCTTGCTGCTGCTCTAATCCTCTATGGCAGAGGTTCAGCTCCAAGGGGTATCTTATGGTTTTTCTCAGTAAACACAAGTGCTGGTCTCAGACCAATAGCTGGCCCAGTGTGTCTTTGTCTTTACCTTTGCTTTGTGAATACTGAATGAAGACACTGACGTTTTTCAGAATGTACTGCTGATTTAGGACACTTCATCCTTTGGATGGCCTAGATATAATCTTCCAAAGGATTGTACCTTTAGGCTTTCACTGATCTACCTTAAATTCCTTATATTCAGAATTTCAAAGATTTTACCCCAAAACGAAGACTTTCAATCCTTTCTTTTGCAGTGTGTTCATTTGCACTTTACAGACACAGACTGCTGGAAGGCACACTGTCTTATCAGACAGCCACAACGTTTTTCTCCTTATTCATCAATGCTGCATTTTCTTTAGGTAAGAAAAGATAACAGCAATGAGCACTAATTTTTTGTGTGCCTCTGGGGCTGCATTGGACTGCTGAAAACAAGAGATAAGATCACTGGCTTCACTAAGAAACCACATTTACTTTAGATATATGTGTGAGTGACTCAGGAGAGAGGAAACTATTTACATTCTGGCATCTTAATGTATTTGCATCCTTTTTTAACCTTCTTTCTCCTTGCTTCTGTAATGATTTCTTTTCCTCCTGCTAAAACCTGCAGGATGTAGCTTCAGTGGCATGACTAATGCATGTTTATACAGCCATGAAGGGACTATAGCAATATCTTTGAGGTGAGTGGACTTTTTGTCTATACATTGAAACACCACCTCAGAGGGGAATGTACCTCACAGACTTTGCCTGGCAACAGTCTCTGATTAATGCCCCCTTCACCTCTCACCCCCAGCCTAAAACTCCCTCAAATATGCATCTTCTCCATGCATGACTGCTTTCACAGGGCTTTTGGGTTCACTCAACTCCATTGAAAAGTTAGCTATCACAAAATCATTTAACAGCCCTTTCATGCGCCATTCTTTCCACCTGCTAATTTATGGCTCTTTCTTATGCATGTCTGCATTCCTGTAACTATCCTTTGGAGACAGCTTCTCGCCTTGAATGAAGAGATTTTGTTTTCTCTCTCTCTCTCTGAATGTGTGTGGGAAGTAAGCCCCTCACTTGAGAGGATTCATGTCCCTTTATCAAGGACATCTGACATAAACTGAAAATATAACTTATACTTGTATTTTTCTTGACACACTTACCAACCCTCTTAGTCAGCAGCAGTTTGTAAGTCCTCAGTGTTCAGAATGTACTCTTTTCTATTCTAGAATAAGTTTGGAGCAAACACCTCATCTATAATTCTATTGTATCACAACATTCCCCTGGCTTTACTCCAGTTACATGAGTAACTTAACCCTTAGCTTAACCCTTCTATTCCAGCTGCATTAGTTCTGAAATTTGGCAGACTTGGTTGTTTTCCATTTTACACTGTAGGAATGCTTACGTTTTCTCTCACTCTCCAAGGCTTTCTCCTTTTTCCCAACCCAGCAGCCACAGAAGGCATGCTAAACATTAGTTTAGGTTTAGAGGTAAATGACTCTTCTACTTTATTCTGACAGTGTTGGGCTGCTGGAAGACTGGCTCTTAATCTATTTGCCCACAGTAAAAGAAGGTACTTGCACTTTTAAATATTTAAATTCTATTAATATTTTTAAATATTATTTTAGTTTTAAATATTATTCATAGCAGAGTCTACACTGAATTCATATAATGAAAACACAAATAAAAAGTAATATCCCTTTTGAGAATAACAAGTAGTAAAAGAATAATTCTGTAGCATTTGATGTTTTAATGATTAGCTATGTCATGGAATAGTGAATAATGCTGGGGTTCACCAGCTGCTTAATGTTTGTCTTGAAACCACTTGTTCTTACTGTGATTAAGTAAATAAAGAAAAAAAATTATTTATTTATTACTGGAGAATAATAAAAAGCAAAATTCATCTCAGGAAGGCTTAACCAGTTTCTGTAGTAAAATAACCCCCATTATCTCGATAGGGAGGTCTTGTGGAATGAGAAGAATATTAGAAGTTTACTGTATTTGATTTACTACATTCTTATAGCAAAACAATTCTGTAAATCTGTGAGCACAAGGCATTTGCAGTTTTAAGGACATTCTATATCTTTTCTCACATAATGTAAGTGTTCAGGTCTCAGTTTCCATCCAGAGGCCAAAAGCTACTCCTGAATAAGGGGATCTATATATGTATTTTCCAAACTTTGAGGATAGTAAGTCTTCAGCATATTTTATCAACTCAGCTTTTACATTTCCCATGTTTTAAAATTTTCTTTGATTTGTGTTGAAGCAAAACACAACAGCAGCATCACTTTCTCTTGAACACCCAGAACAGAAATGAATAGATGCTCAGCTTTCGGTTGACCAGAAAGCCAAACTCTGACAGACCAGGTCCCTAACTGCCTAAACCAGGGCAAATGGGCAGCTGCAGAAATGCCAGTCCAGCTTCAAGGACACTGGACAATCAAAACTGGGACAAGGACGTAGCCTAAGTCCCATTAAAGCTCCAGTGGCAGGTGGGATAGAAACTTCTAGATTGCAATTTTCAGTGTTTGTCCCCAAGCCTTTACTGGACCTTGACATTAGTAATTCTTTTTTTTAAAAAGGTGCTTCTAGTGATAAGAACAATATTGTATAAATTGGTCACAGGTTTTGCACTTATTTCAGTTTTGGTCTCTTTAGGAATACTTGAATATTTCACATTTGGAAAGATGGGTGTGAATAAATTTTTCTTCTGAATATTGATGTTCTTGTGATCTATGCTATTGTTCCTACAGGAATTTTGAAATTGGGTTTGTTTCTATATATTTTTTTTGAAATCAGTATAATTCTTTGGGCTGCTTAAGAAATTATTAAACCTCCTAGATGTGCCCTGGACAGCTCTCATTCCTGGTATCTTTTCAGATATCTTGTACCCTCATGCATTTCCAAGTTAAAGAACAGGTTATAGAATAAGGTCTTATACCTTCTTGCATGTACTAGAAATTGCAGATTTCAGTAAATTGAATATTGAAGGCAGCATGAATCCAACCCACCCAGAAAAGACACTAGGGCAAATCAGCAGCTCTTTTACCTCCACTGGCTTTTACCATGTGTTCCTTTCATTTCCCTGGTTTTATTCTGAAGATGTAAGACCCTTGCATACAGCTAACAGCCTCCATACACCATCACAATAGGTGACAAGAATGTATTTTTGCTATAAAATTGCAGTGACAAGAATGTATTTTTCCTATAAAATTTGGCACAGCCCTATTTTGGTCTCTATTCATAAGATAGATATTCTGCTTTTAAAAAACATTTATTTTCACACAAATTGTAAATTCTTACCTTTCATAAATGAAAAATAGAACTTGTAGCTAATGTAAAGCTTAGTGCAAACTTACATGAGGAATTCCTTGTTTTATTAGCTCCTACCTCTTTATAGGATTTTCTTCTTTCAGTTTCATTTTTCTGGTTTGTTGATCTCTTTACCTTTGGAGTTTCATTTCCTATAACCTGATCCAATTTAACAGTGTCTTTTCTCATCTTCTGTGTGCTAAATGAGGTGGTTACATCACATATCTGCAGAGTTTCCACTGTCAGGACTCAGCTTTAACCCCGGATATTGATAGTGTACAGTGCTTTCTGTCACATCTACTACTGAACAAAGGATTCCATCCCTCCTCTAGCTCTGCCATAGACCATGAAAAATAACTCTGTCTTAATTCAAGCAGCAGCAAAATATTCTGTCATCTACTCCTACAGAGGTTTTAGGACCTGTACTCTCTTTCTGATATAATTTTTGGATTTTATTTTATAATATTCTTTCTGAAGGTCCTAACTATTTCATTTCTATTAGTAAAATTGGGAAATGCTATATTTTATTATATTAAAGTCTGATCTCTTCACTCTCGTGGCCAGTGACAGAATTCAAGGGAATTACATGAAGCTGTTGGGGAGATTTAGGCTGGATACCAGGGAAAGGTTCTTCCCCCAGAGGCTGGGCTCTGGGAGAGGCTCCCCAGGGAAGGTCACAGCAGCAGCCTGAAGGGCTCAAGGAGCAGCTGAACAATATTCTCAGGGACATGGTGTGATTCTTGGGGTGTCCTGTGCAGGGCAGGAGTTGGACTCGATGATTCTTTTGGATCCCTTCAAACTCAACCTATTCTGCGGTTCTGTGATAGCAATCACAGTTTAAATCGGTCTGAACTGAACCTCTAGTGGATTCTGCACGTTCCAGAAAATTTAACTGTTGCCCAAATACAGTTTAAGTTTAAGAATTAGCTCATATAATAGATATATTTTTCAATCCCCATAGATTTTTTTTTTCCAATTATGATGCAGTTGAAGTGGAGAAGATAAGGAATACTGCAGATGATAAATAGGAGAGTGCTATGCTATTCTTTATTACAGGATGACATTATAAAATGTTTTAAATCTTTATATTGTCCTTCACAATGTCAACTTCACCTGCAAAATCTGTATCATTCCTTCTTTTACTGGCTAACTATTCTGTCCTCAAATCAAAGCCTTCCAAAGGGGACTGAGTTAACTCTGCCCTGGTCCAAGCTGGGAAAAAGGGCTACAGAAATTGTTATGTGTGTGATTATGTCAGCTTTATTGTGCTCCAGGGCAGATGAGCTAATGAAGATATTATATATGTGAGCCATGACACTGCTCCTGCAGAAACTTGTGGTGGCCTCAGGGGTAACTTAAGATTCTAACACATTTACAACATTGGGTTAAAAAAAAAATTAAAATTTGAAAAGTGTCCAAAGGGTTTAAAAAGAAATTTACTTTTCCCATCTTATGTTTTGCTTCCTTTCTAGTTGTTGGTTTGGTTTTGGTTTTGTGGTGGGTTTTTTTTGTTGTTGTTTTTGTTGTGTTTTTTTGGTTTTTTGTTGGTTTTTTTTTTTTTTGGTTGGTTTTTTGTTTTTTTTTTTTTTTTGGTTGGTTGGTTGGTTGGTTTTTTGTTTGTTTGGTTTGCTTTGGGTTTGGATTTTATTTGCTTGAGTTTTTCCAATCCTATTCAGTTTTCTTCTCGTAGCAGTAATAAAAATGTCTGGAAAAGTTTGGTCCACAGTACTTTGGCCTAGATTGTTCACAGAGTTTTTTTTCTGGTCATTTTTATCCTCCTATGAAAGGAGTCACAGGTAAAACAAAAAAGTTGCAACACTCTATGTGGTGACAGTGTTACTATTCTATTGAAAACAAGAGGCTTCAAATTAAGTCAATGGTAAACCTGCACGTACTTTTTTCTCCTTCAATAATAAAAATATTAGTTAACTACTTTAAAAAAATGGAATTTTGTTCACACTATGATTGCTACAGCTAACACGTCCCAGATGTTAAGAAAAACTGCCATTGTTCAATAGGAGTCCTTTTAAAACAAAGCAAATTTTTGCATTACACAGGACTTGGGAAATTTAGCAAACCTTGTAAGAGAAAGGATATTGCAAATTAAAATCCTGAAAATAATACACTGGTATCTCCAGGCTCCAGGTTCATTTAAAACGAAAGAAAAGAGAGCCAACCAAAAAAAAAAAAAAAAAAAAAAAAAAAAAAAAAAAAAAAAAAAAAGCGCCTTAGTTTACCAGTAAGAAATTCCATCTTTCTAAGTGTTCCCAAAGAACAGAAAGCTGTCCCAGTAGGAGCACTGTGCAGTCACCTCAAGTGCCCAGTTCCAGCCCTGCCTTTGCCCTGGTGACAGTCCCAGAGTGGGTCAGGCTGGAGGGGAGCTCAGTGGGTCACCAGTTCCAGCTCCCTGCTCCCAGAGCATCACCCTGGAGCAATGCCCACGGTGGCTCCAGGCTGCCCCCTGGGCACCTCTGGGGAGTGGAGTGCCCACAGCCCGGGGACAGCCCGGGGACAGCCTGGGGACAGCCTGGGACAGCCTGGGGACAGCCTGGGACAGCCTGGGACAGCCTGGGACAGCCTGGGGACAGCCTGGGGACAGGCTGGGGACAGCCTGGGGACAGGCTGGGACAGGCTGGGGACAGCATTGGGACAGGCTGGGACAGCCTGGGGACAGCCTGGGGACAGCCTGGGGACAGCCTGGGGACAGCCTGGGACAGCCTGGGACACCCTGGGGACAGCTTGGGGACAGCCTGGGGACAGCCAGGGGACAGGCTGGGACAGCCTGGGGACAGCCCGGGGACAGCCTGGGACAGCCTGGGGACAGCCTGAGACAGCCTGGGGACAGCCTGGGACAGCCTGGGGACAGACTGGGGACAGCCGGGGACAGCCTGGGGACAGCCTGGGGACAGCCTGGGACAGCCTGGGGACAGCCTGGGACAGCCTGGGACACCCTGGGGACAGCTTGGGGACAGCCTGGGGACAGCCAGGGGACAGGCTGGGACAGCCTGGGGACAGCCCGGGGACAGCCTGGGACAGCCTGGGGACAGCCTGGGACAGCCTGGGGACAGCCCGGGGACAGCCTGGGACAGCCTGGGGACAGCCTGGGGACAGCCTGGGGACAGCCCGGGGACAGCCTGGGGACAGCCTGGGGACAGCCTGGGGACAGCCTGGGGACAGCCTGGGACAGCCTGGGGACAGCCTGGGGACAGCCTGGGGACAGCCGGGGACAGCCTGGGGACAGCCTGGGGACAGCCTGGGACAGCCTGGGACACCCTGGGGACAGCTTGGGGACAGCCTGGGGACAGCCAGGGGACAGGCTGGGACAGCCTGGGGACAGCCCGGGGACAGCCTGGGACAGCCTGGGGACAGCCTGGGACAGCCTGGGGACAGCCCGGGGACAGCCTGGGACAGCCTGGGGACAGCCTGGGGACAGCCTGGGGACAGCCTGGGGACAGCCCGGGGACAGCCTGGGGACAGCCTGGGGACAGCCTGGGACAGCCTGGGGACAGCCTGGGGACAGCCTGGGGACAGCCCGGGGACAGCCTGGGACAGCCTGGGGACAGCCTGGGACAGGCTGGGGACAGACTGGGACAGCCTGGGGACAGCCTGGGGACAGCCTGGGGACAGCCTGGGACAGGCTGGGGACAGACTGGGACAGCCTGGGGACAGCCCGGGGACAGCCTGGGACAGGCTGGGGACAGCCTGGGACAGCCTGGGGACAGCCTGGGGACAGCCGGGGACAGGCTGGGGACAGCCTGGGGACAGCCCGGGGACAGCCTGGGGACAGCCTGGGGACAGCCTGGGACAGCCCGGGGACAGCCTGGGGACAGCCTGGGACAGCCTGGGGACAGCCTTTGACAGCCTGGGGACAGCCTCGGGACAGCCTGGGGACAGCCTGGGGACAGCCTGGGACAGCCTGGGGACAGCCTTTGACAGCCTGGGGACAGACTGGGGACAGACTGGGGACAGACTGGGGATAAACTGGGGACAGCCTGGGACAGCCTGGGGACAGGTTGGGGACAGCCTGGGGACAGCCTTTGACAGCCTGGGGACAGCCTGGGGACAGCCTGGGGACAGCATGGGGACAGCCTGGGACAGCCTGGGGACAGCCTGGGGACAGCCTGGGGACAGACTGGGACAGCCTGGGGACAGCCTGGGGACAGCCTGGGACAGCCTGGGGACAGCCTTTGACAGCCTGGGGACAGCCTGGGGACAAACTGGGACAAACTGGGGACAGACTGGGGACAGACTGGGGACAGACTGGGGACAGCCTGGGACAGCCTGGGGACAGCCTGGGGATAAACTGGGGACAGACTGGGGACAGCCTGGGGACAGAGGATGGGGACAGCCTGGGGACAGCCTGGGGACAGCCTGGGGACAGCCTGGGGACAGCCTAGGACAGGCTGGGGACAGACTGGGACAGCCTGGGGACAGCATGGGACAGCCTGGGGACAGCCTGGGACAGCCTGGGACAGCCTGGGGACAGCCTGGGGACAGCCTGGGGACAGCCTAGGACAGGCTGGGGACAGACTGGGACAGCCTGGGGACAGCATGGGACAGCCTGGGGACAGCCTGGGGACAGCCTGGGACAGCCTGGGACAGCCTGGGGACAGCCTGGGGACAGCCTGGGGACAGCCAGGGACAGACTGGGACAGCCTGGGGACAGCCTGGGACAGCCTGGGGACAGCCTGGGACAGCATGGGGACAGCCTGGGGACAGCCAGGGACAGACTGGGACAGCCTGGGGACAGCCTGGGACAGCCTGGGGACAGCCTGGGACAGCATGGGGACAGCCTGGGGACAGCCAGGGACAGACTGGGACAGCCTGGGGACAGCCTGGGGACAGCCTGGGACAGCCTGGGGACAGCCTGGGACAGCATGGGGACAGCCTGGGGACAGCATGGGACAGCCTGGGACTGCCTGGGGACAGCCTGGGGACAGCCAGGGACAGACTGGGACTGCCTGGGGACAGCCAGCTGTGCCAGCACACAGTGCAGGTGGGACTTGCCGCACAGCAGTGTCACTGCTGTGACAGTTGTCACTGCTGGCTGGCTCCATCCCCTGGACACCCTCGTGTGGGATTCACACACGCCCTGAGGTCCCCTCCCTGTCCCCTCCCCGGGGTGGGCACACCCAGCTCCTCCAGCCTCCCTCGGAACACATTTCCCAGGACATGACCGCCTCGGTGCATCTGCCCCAGAAGCTCCGTGTCTCTTGTGCTGTGGAGCCCAGAAGTGACTCAACCCCACTGTGGTGTGAGATTCTTCGGTGGGAAGATGGAGAGATTTTCAAAGGTTCGTGTATTTTATACAGAGAAGGTGGATTTGTGGAAAAATATTCACATATAGATCTGTTCATTATTCTATGGCTTGTTTTCTATAATGTCACTATTTGTTCTGTCTTTGCAAACCCTAAATGGCCATTTTCCAAAGCAAGAGCAAAGCCTAGGTATTCATAATAGTTTGTAGCTTTTTGGAGGTCTTTAGGGCTGGGAAGAAATCCCAAAAGTGGTATCAAACACTGGATGACATTTTAAACTTTTGGACAGTTATCAAAGCTCTATGGTAAAATGGATTTGACCTTACCGTTCCATTTGCTACCAAGTCTTTTAAGTAAAACATTTATAGTTGTCAGAATTCCTAGTAAAATTAATTTTAAATTTTAAATAAATGCATAAAAGAAAAGAAGAGAGAACTGCATTTCTGCTTATGTTAGCTAATCGGAATTTCTGGTTTCTATATCTTTATATCTGCAGATATATCAATTTAAATTTACATTTATTGGAAGCGGTTTTACTTTACCAATATTTCTCATTTTATAAATAGATGCAAGCTCCTGTGCCAGAGCACTAGTGCTATCCAACCTGATCTTCATCTATTCCAAACCCATTTTTATTACAGCAAGGTGTAAGTCAAAGGACATAATCCATGTATTAAACATTTGTGCTAGCATAATACTGCAAGGTAAATTGTTATTGATTCATAAAAAGGGTAAAGTTGAAAATATTTACATTTAAATTAAAAAAGGGAGCTGCTGGAAATCAATAATAACAACCAAGGGATTTACCTTTGGAAATATCCTGGCATTAAAAAAATTATTCAGATTTACAGTTGTTGCCCTTTAGGTACACAGAGCAACCAAGGACAAAATTGATTTTTTTTTCACATTCCTGTTTCTATTAAATAAACTCAGATAATACTTGACTGTTAAGTATAGTTATCTTAGAATATTTCACACATGCAATACATGCTAAAGTGTACGATGGTATGTCTTTATCTGTCTCTGAAGTTCACTTATGCTGAACAATTTCAGTATTGTCACTAATGTAATCTATAGCTCACATTTTTGTTGGTAGAAGGGCAATTTTATGTTGTGCCCAATTATTTTGTTAAAAAAATGCTCCAGCGATTATTCACTGGAGTGAATAGTTCACCAGGTAATGAAATTGGAAATGTGGCTATGAGAATTCTACTTTGGAATATCTACCTCAGACTAGAATCTATCCACCTGGACTAATTTTGCCATCTGATTTCTTTTCTACATGTGAATTATTTTGGGCATGATTAAAATGTCTCTCTCATCCTGTGGCTATAGCACAAAGCACAGCAGCAAGAGACACCCACCAGAGGCTGCAGCACTGACAAGGCACAGAAAGCCTGCAGGGAATTCGTGGATACCTTCTGAAAATGAACAGAGAGACCTCCAGGTGTTGAACTGAAAAAGTGTTTATTCACATTAATTTAATATAAAGATGTAAATCTCTACTAGTAGAAATTCATTAAACTAAAAGCTGTGTACTTCATTACCTTTTCCTCCTCAACTTTTAACCACAAATTGAAACAAAAAATTCAGGTTTTGCTGAGGGGATAGAAGTCCAGGTTAGAGATTCATACTCTCCTATGGCTTCTGGATGGTGAACTGAAGTTCCAGTGTGATTCCTGCATTCCTCTCAGAAACTGTGGAAGGAAAAGGATTTCTAGACCTAAACAATGTCTTCCTCTCTATCTCTTTTTCTACCTCCCACCCTCTTCCTCCAATTCTCCCCCCAAGTCTCTGAAGATAGATAATTTTACTTTAGACTCTCTTCTTTCCCCAGTATAGTCTTGAGAACTTGTAATCACATGTCAACATTTATTATGGGAAAACACAAAGAAGATTTTTAAAGTCCTGTTTAGAGTCCGTGCAGTGATCCTACAGAATACCCTTGTGACTGAGGTCCAATGTTAGCTTTAAGGAAGAGTCAGGTATCTTTTCTTACACAAGCCAAAAGTACTGTCATGGAATATAAATTTATTTTAACCCCAGAAGTGTTTATATTCTGGACATTTGTATTATTTGCTCCTCAATATCTCAGTTTGCAAGGTACACTTTCAAAGATTGACACTGTGCAATCCTGTACATTGATATTTGCAAGGAGTTCAGCTGTGGTGTTTTTGGGGGCTTTAGAAGGGTTTGTTTCACAGATAGGCAGGTGAACCACAGGAGTTCTGTGCCTGTAAATTCCTTTGCCTGTTGAGATATGAAGTTGAAAGCTCAGTTTCGAAAACACCTGAAAAATTACCTGGTCTTCTAAAATGATGGTTTTGCATAAATGAATTCAGAAAGACTAAGTGATGTGTCCAGAGAAGAATTCCTGAGGGAGACAGGAGAAGGGCACACTTCCCAGGGTTGGACAGCTGGAGAGAGAACAGTGAATATGTGTGAGAAGAGGGACAAGTACAGGAATTAAACCCAGCAGTGTTATGTAATTATCTGAATAGTTTGACCTGAACATGAGAGTAGAGGCTTTGCTAGAGTTTTTATTTTTTCAGGTTGTTTTCATTGCTTAATTACAAAGTGCATTTTCTGTATCAGAAATTCTTGTCCTTTTTCTGTTTTTCTGCCTCCATTTGCAGTCAAGCCCATGTTTCAATGTGTATAAGCCCATGTTTCAATGTGTCATAAAAAGCTGTTAACTGTTCCCACTAGGTCTAATCAAACTCTGGTGTGAGTACTGGAAGCAAAGCAGAAGAAATCAGCAGTTAATGTGAGATTTCTTCCCTAATGTATAATATATATTGCATCTTGACTATAAATTTCCCAATAAAACACATGCATAAACCAGTATCTTGTGTCTCTGATAATTTTTGTGCAAATCTGATAATATGTCATCAGTTTCTCAGTGGCTGATTTAGTAACTACTATCAACTTCAAAAAAGGTATGGTTAAATGAAATAAAATCTTGTACTACACCAGTAATTCTGAGAGTTTTTAGAGTTCTTAAAAAACCAAAACAAAAAACCCTAACAAACAATGAAAACTTTAATTACCCTCATTTTAAACTGGGACACAGAATATCTTGTTTGGCAGCACTGACAGTCAGAGTCTGACGACTCTTGCTGCAGCATATGAGAACATTCCCCCTCCTCAAGGACTACTTTGTTCTTGTCTGTATATGACCGTGTCTCCACAGCCAGCAGAGGGGAAAGAGGCCCATATTTCAGCTACACTCGACTAAGCCAAAGTCCTTTACCCTTTATCCATGAAGAATATGCCAGACGTTTGTACTGTGTGGTTATAACACCTTTCCTGAAGAGATCACAGAATATTCTGAGTGGAAAGGGACCCCAAGGATCATCAAGCCCAACTCTTGAGTGAATGGCCCAAACAGGGGCTGAACTCACAGCCTTGGTGTTTTCAGCACCCTGCTCCAACCAACTGAGCTCACTTCTAGTGAAAGGGAATGAAGATAATAGGAGGAAGCATCTAATTTGTCTGCAGAGTGATACCTGGAATTTTCCCTGAACGTCCCATCAATGCCCTACACTGCGTGGTTATGGAAAGGGGGGTGAGTCCCCTACTCTGTTCTCCAGTATAAACTACTCTCTGTTATTTAAACACAGTGCCATACACCATTAAACGGGTCTCCCTATTAGAAAAACACTCTAGGCAGTCTGGGGCAGAATTTGACCTTCTATTTTTGAAATTTCTCTTTGTTGCAAACGTTTCTTGTGAGGAAGACACCTCTCTGTCTGAGGTTTGCTCTAATATTTACCCTGAAAGACACTTATTTGAAGTTCTGAGTATAACAACTTCCTTACCACCAGGAACTAAATAAAACACCCATTAACTCTAAATTTTGATACATACCTACTTTCCTGTATATTGAACTTTCCTGTATATTCTCCTTTGTGTATTAGTGTCTTTACTATTCTTTAGAACTAGCTTATTTGAGGAATAAATTATCTGGATATACTTAATTAGACAATAGTATATCTGGATATACTATTAATGTATACATACATGTCTACCATATTAAATTTTATTTTAGCTACATAGTATCAACAAATGGTACATCAACATCACAATAAAAAATAAGTGGAATTTGTGAAACATGGTACTGGGTTTCATCAGAGGCTTGAATGTGATCTTAAGCAGCACACCTTTAGTATCATTGTCAGTTTTGCCTATGCTCCAGCTGGTGTTCATGCAGATGAGAACAATCATCAGTATCCATCTGCCAAGGGAATGCAGCACATATGGTATCTCAGAGCCTTGGAATAACTCAGGTGTGGTTTGTAAAGTGTGGTTCAAAGCACTGTAGTGGGCAATAGCCCAACCAGGAGAAGGGATTTGCTCACCTTGCTTTGCCTGTAGTGAAAGGCAGGCCCACATTAAAACCTTGGACTGGATTCCTCCTTCTGCAAGAACAGTGTGGATGGAATCTGGAGCTCCTCAGGAGTGCATCTATCTGTATCAATCCTAAACCCACTTAATTTCAAAGGTTGTGGGAATTTGGCTACATTACATCTCTGCATCTTTTCTTTGTGTTGCATATACAGACACTGAAATGAAAGTGGTGGTGTTTAGAGATACAGTTACAGCACACCTATGTCACCTAAGTACATATATATATATACAAACACACATGTATAGGATACAAACCTCAGGAATGATGACATTTTCCTAGCTGACTTCTAAAACCTGGCTTTAAGAGCTTTAAAAAAACTTCATTCGCTTGAAGAAAGCAGATGGAAGTGTCCCATATGGGTAGAGACAGATTGGCAATTTTCAAGAAAGTATAAACGTCAGTAGTTTACGTTTGGAATCACAGATTGCAATTACATCAAAACTATACTTGTTATCTAGCTTTTTACCACAATCTCCTTTCTATGTTGTGGTTATGCCCTTTTTAGTGGAAAGAGGGAAAGTTTGTAAAAAGAGGAACTCAAACACTCTAGAATAAAAAAGTGCGATGCTCTCTAGAGAAGTGTGATGCTTAGAGAGAGCTCATGTCAGGGATGCTGCTGAGTGACTCCCAGGACTCAGAAAGTTCACTAATTATTACTCACTTGTGTTGTTTCTGGGAGCCAGTGATGCAGCCATGAGCAGCCCAAGCAGCAGGAAGAAGGATTGCAGTTCCCTAGGAGTGGCAGTAAAGGCCTTTGGAACAATGCAGTTTTTTCATCAATCCTCCTAATCAAAGGGAAGGGTTTTGAAGGGGCCAGTCGAATCTGAAGAATCAACAAATGGCCACAGGACTGGTGCCACAGCCAGGTGTTTGTCTTCTCAGGTCATGAAGCTCACTTTGCGAAACCCGGTCTACTGGGGGCTGATGGAGTCCAGCTGTCAGGGGAGGGAGGGGGCATTTTTGGTCATAAGCTTGCCAAGCTGGTGATGGAGACTTCAAAGTGAAATCAACAGGGGAGGGCAATCTCAATCCATCCCACTCCTGCCAGTTTGATGCAAAGGGTTAGCAAAGCATGACTAGTGAGGGGTTCCAGGTCAGCAGGAGAATGCCTGAAGTGCAGAACAAAGGCATTCCAGCTTCTCTGGCCAGTAATCAACAGCACCGAGGGCTCTAGAAAGTGGAGGAGAAAACTCTATCTGCCCTTTGAGGCCACATCAGCACTACTGTGCTCAGTTCTGGGCCCCGAGGCTCAAGGGAGACAAGGAACCACCAGAAACGCTAAACAAGAGGACTGTGAAGATCATTAGGAAACTGGAACATCTCTCTTATGAGGAAAGGTTGGGAGAGCAGAGCTTGTTTAGCCTGGAGAAAGATCACTCAGATGACTGATTGATCATCTGTGATTGCACACGTCCTGTCTGATTGGCAGTGCCTGGGTAGGATTTGATGATGATTGACTGATCTTCTCAATGCATAATGTCATCTTGAGGGTGGATGTCAGGAGGATGAGGCCAGGCTCTTTACCTGGCCCTGAGCAACAGGGTAAGGAGCAAAGGGCACAGACTGACACAGCAGGTTCCACCTCAACATGAGCAACATCCTCTCTGCTTTGGGGTTGGCACAAGACTAGAACACGCTGCCCAAAGAGGTTTTGGAGTCTCCTTCTCTGGAAATGCCCAAATCCTGTCTGGATGTGGCCCTGTGCAATCTGCTCTGGGAGAACCTGTTGTAGCAGAGGAGGTTGAACCAGATGATCTCCAGAACTCCTTGCCAACATCAACCCCTCTGTGATTCTGTGACCCTTCTTGAGAGTAAGGATGTTGGCTTAATATGAACTTCTTCCACGTAGAAGGGGTTTGAGTTGAGTGCAGAGCCTAAACCTTAGGTGTAAAAAAAATTATATGAATAAAAATGTTTTGCAAAAAAAATCTTTTCTAAGAGAGAAAAAAAAAAAAAAAAAAAACAAAAAAAAACCAAAAAAAACCCAAACCAAACCAACAAACAAACAAAACTAAAAAAAAAAAAAAAAAAAAAAAACAAAAAAAAAAAAAAAAACAACAAACCAAACAAAACCCCACAAAACAGAATGAAAACCAAAACCACAAAAACACCCCCAAACTGTAAACTGTATTCTCTCTCTAATAAGAAAAGTGAATGTTAAACATCTGATTTAAGAATCTCATCACGAATTTCCTTTTTGATTTTGAGTGTTATGGGAGATTGGGAGATTTCAGAAAGGACGTAGACCTGAGAACAAAGCTGAAGGACATTATCATAAAACTGTTTGCAGGATAACACCTTCACAATTCCTGTTCTGTGCAGAACCTGTCTGCACAACTGAGAGTGGTCAGTGAACAAGTCACGACTAAAATCCATATAATAAATCCATAAATAATCTGTGTATCACATTGAAGTGAAGAATTAGCTCTGGTATCATATGTACACGGCAATTCTGAATGAAGCCAACTGTGAACACTGCAGTCAGCTTTCAGCAGTGCTGAGCTCAGGGACAAGTCTCTACAGAATGGATGTTGAAGTGAAGTGAAGTGAAGTGAAGAGGGCATCCTCCAGAACATGATAAGGTTGGTAGGAGCTTATCCTACACAGATAATACAAGATCTTTTCACTCTTTTTCCTTAAACTTTCATCCCTTAGCCAATCAAAGGAGTTCAAATAGAATGTGATAAAAAGATAGAAAATAAAGTTTGGAAAGTTGAATTTTTTTAAATAAATCTTATGTAGAATTACATCCTATAAAAATGTCTCTTTTAATCTGTTGCTTTTATATCAAACCTCATCTGAAATCTTTCTCTAAACTCTTTAACTTGATTTAACTGAAAATATAGCACATTTATTTTACATTTCCTTTTCAAACTGTGGATTTGAGATAGCAGACTTACACACAAAGAACAAATGAAAGATAATAAATTCATCCTTGATGTAGTGGCACTGATTTCAGAAGTAATTCTGGCCCAGTTATTTGAAAATATATTTTTCAAAGATTTCATTATCTTATAGTAATTTTTAATTTCACTAGGGAAACAAGACATGCAAAAGAACAAGGAAAAGGAATCAAAAATAATTAAAAGTACATGTAATAATAATTTCTTCTGTACCCAAAGAGAGTTTAAAACCTACTATCTATCTTTCTATAGAAAAAGAAAAAAGGAAAATTCAATAAAGTGAATAATACATCAAAAGCTAAGGAATAAAAAATTTATCACACTTTTTTCTATCCTTTCTAAAATAATAATTCATGTCATCAGTAGATTGGAGTATTTATTTTGCAGAGGTGAAATATATTGCATTTATATGAATCACTTCATGGAATTCACTGAAACTGTCAGAAAAATAAGTAAGGTTATTCAGGAAAGTTGCATATTTTCCTATGGAGAGTAAAAATGAACATCAAGCCCAGAAACAATCCCGCTGTTATCATTATGTCATGTTAATTTGGCCCTCTGTGACTTGCAAAGACATTGCTCAGGAGTCAGATATACCCAGCTTTGAACCGATCAGGGCTGGACACCGGGAACTGCTGCTCTGTGTGTGATGGGACAGTGCAGGTTTTCTTGTCTTAGATGTTTCAGAAAATCTGCTGTAAAAGTTTCTTAACAAAGCTTAGGCTTTGTAGCTGCTTGAGAAACAATGGGGAAACATCAGGAAAAATGTACTAAATGTTGATTTTCCTGCATGTGAAGGGAAGTCCCTGGGAGTGCTTTTCATACTATTGGGAACTACAGTCACATGCTGTTATTGCCAATTATGTGTTAGGGCATAAAGTGATCAGCAGCTAGAACCAAGAAAAATACCTTTGCTAAATCAGGGATGGGGCTGAGGGAGGTGGGGGAATATGAAAACTATGTATTATGTAGTGTTTTAACTTGATTTATTTTTATTTGATTTGTTGTTAGAAGTCAGTCCCAGTTCCAAGCCCACTTTCGGCAATTTAAGGTTAGATTAGAGTTCAGAAACGTCGCTGTGTCTCTTCACGTCAGCCTGCTGCAGTACCACTGGATATGCAGGCACTGCTCTCTTTGTTCACTGTGGCCATAAAAAACATTTCTGCAGTAGCTGAAGGATTTATATACGCCACACTCTGTCCTTTGTTCTTTTCTTTTCCTTGCAGTATCATGTTACCTGTAATTCATTAATGTGTAGAGCCTCTGAAAAATATCTGTTTTAACAATCACCTATTTCTCCAATCTGAGACTGACTTTGCTGCAGTGTGCTAGTGTGCAGAAGAGGGAACTGTCAGCAGCAGCTGATTTATAAGAGTGATTTACCTTCTGGAGAGTGTAATTATGTTCATAGTTAAGAATTAATCAGGTGGGAGAATTATAAAATAATCACACTCTTGACTTTGGAAGGACAAACTGAGTGGAGATTGTTACACTGAGCCATCTCAGCAGACAGTGATCTCTCTACTCTTTCACAGCTGGAAGACCAGGTTTCCAGGAGAGGTGTCTGTTGTTAAGAAGAGAGAAAATGAACCATCTTGCAGTGGTTACCTATCAGCTCACATTGCTGTCAACACATGAGAAAGGTGCAGCAAGAAAAAAATACATCATCAATCATGAAATTAATTTAAACTAGATAAAATTAGGGTTTTTTAACTTTTCCACTATGACATTGTGTATAGTTCTGTGAATATAGAAAAGAGTTCTCTCTGTCTCTGCTGACTGAAAGACTTTTCTCTCTCTTCTTAATAATGAGTGTGATGTCCTTTACATTTCAGCTTGGTCTGTGTCCTTTAACAGCCATATTTTATTGAAGCTCATGGCAGCTGGATCCTCATTTGAAGATGCCATACTGTCTGTAAGTCCAGAGGCTATAAGATGAGATTTCCCGATAGTTTATTGAGGTTCTACAGGATTTTTAATGGGAGCATATTTTACTTTTCCTTCTGTGTGGTCTCTGTGCTATCCCTCATAGGTCAAATCTTACCCAGGCACTGCCACTCAGACAGGACACGTGCAATCCCACTCAGCACACAGGGGATATTCACTCTGTCATAGTGAAAAGTCTCCCTTAGTTCCAGTGAGTTTTGATTACATTTTGTGAGGTTCACCACCTCCAATGAAGGGAAGGTGATCATTTTGCTACCTACTGGAGAGGCCCAAATATTTCAGGAAGTGTGTTGTCAAACAAGAGTTAGTTCCAGTTGTTATACAGATGTCCCATGTGCCCCACATTATTTATACCTGGAACATCAAGGCACCATCTCCTTTACTAGCCTAATATGAAATGTGGTCGTGAGCAAACTAACTGCAGAGAAAAACAGTTAGGAGCAAATTTTACCAGAATTTCCTCCATTTTAGGGAACCACAGTTCCTTGTATAGTGATGATGTGTAGTCCCTGGCAGGCAAAGTCATGGTGTGCTTTGTCTTTCAAAGATAATATGAGCTGGTGAGCTCTTTAGGAGGACTCACTCCTGGTTTTCTGCACACCCAGTGAGCTTTCAAATGTGCCTTAACCCAGAGCAGCCACTGGAACCACTGCAACATCAATGACAGACACATTTCATCTTTGCCAAAGTAAAATGTTTTATGATAAATAAGCTGCAAAAGCTCCAGCATTCAGGCAGGAGAGAGAAAAGATCTAAAAATCCAGTGCATTATTTTCATGTGAGCAGAACCTGACAGCAAAGGTGAAAACTCACTGTCCAAATCAAACACTCTGTATTGTGTGGGATGGGTTCCATTTGGCTCCCCTCCTCATTATGCCTCCTTATCCCTACAGCATGGGGCTTTTACCAGTGTCTGAAAAGTCACCCTGGGAGCTGACAAATTATCCTCCCTGCTATGCCATGTTCTCAAGGACACTATGCTATGGCATTAACTTTGGCATGAAAAAAGATCCTAATGTCCACACTGGAAAATAAATGGTCTAGTATTTATTTACATACCCCCAAGTGCTTCTCCAAGGATCCATCCAAGACAAAATCCTGTCTGTCCCAAAGGAGTCAAAGGTGTTTTGTGCCACATTTGCACAATGAGGGATCTGTGTATTAAGGCAGCAGTCTGCATATCATTATGCATAATTATAACTATAATTACAGCCCTTCATTTCCCTGTCTCTATGAGTTGCCACCTGTGATAATCTGGATCACATTTAGCATAAATATAGTCATTTTTAAAGAGTAGATTTTATCTGAAAAACAAAGCTGCGCAGAAACCAATATCCACACAGAGGTTTTGTTCCCAAGTCTTTGCAAGTTTTCTTCAGAGTTCTGTCATTTGGACATGTTCTAGCTTACCTACATTCAAAGGGGAAAATGTCAGTATTAATTCCAAGAATATCATACTTCAGAGTTTGGGGGCCTCCAGAACTCTCCAGAAAAAGGCATGGCTAAGTCATCAATATTGTGACTGCTACATCAATAGCAGTCATTTCAGCCTCACAGACAGGAATTTTTATGGTGTTTGGCATGTCCATCCACCTTCAGGTTTCCTTCTACAGCACAGGTACATCCTGTGTTTGTATTTCTTACAACTTATGTTTGTATCACAAACTTGTGTTTGTATTTCTGATGACCAAGACTGACAGCTCTTTTACTTTGTGAACAAACCTGACTTTTGTTTCTTGAAACTTACCCACATGAGCTACTGAGCACTCAGCTAGGGATACAGATCAAATCTCATCCAACATCAGTCCATAAATCAGCAAGTTTTCCTCCTCACATAGACTATGCAGTGTATATCCACCCATGGGTCCTGCAAATTCATTTGAACTAAAATCTAATTTCTTCCTAGTCATAAGAACAAACTGTCTGTCCTCCTGCAGCAGCAGAGACCCATGGCCTCTCACAGTGTGCCCTGGCTCTCCAGCAATAATAGAATCACACTGATGTGTGGAAACCCCTAAACCCCCAGTTTTGGGAACAAGGCCAAAGTCTTTTGCACGGCTTTTTGGTCAGCAATACTCTATTTGGAGAAAAATGCCATGAACATATCAGCTTTAAAGAGTATCCCAGATTTCCTGATTGGTGACTGCTGCTTATCTGCATCAGCTTAAGATTTCAAATAGTCAAATTGTGAAAGGAGATCCCCTAGAACTCATTAAGGTTGGAAATACTTACTAACACTTTATCTTTCATTTTTATGTTAAGTTTTATAGGCTCTTTAGAAATAAGAATTTAAATGTTTGTGTTGAATTAAGAGGATTTTTTGCATAATATTAAAGATTTGTAATGATACTGAAAGCTTAGGGCGGGGAATTTTCAGCTTTTGAATATTTCTGTTTCTTCTTTATCTCATAGTAGTTGTAATAAATAATACTTGGTACATGTTCACTGCTTTAGTGCTGTGCAGAGTAGTCAATGAATCTTTACAACTTTCTATTTACAAAGTTAAATTCAAATTTTAAAAATCAAGGAATCATTTGCAGTTGAGATATTTTTACATATTTTTAGCATCATGCATACTACTACAGAAAATTTTACTTAAAGAAATGGGAGCTTGAGACATCCCTTTCCAGCTCAGGAAAGCTCTCCTGTGGGACAAAAAAGGAAGGGAAGATGTGAAAGGTGTGCAGGTGAAGTTGCTGGACCTACTAAAAAAGGATCACACAGGGTTTTCAGCATCTGGAAAAGTTTATGAGTAACATTTGCTCCTATCAGATTCTTCCTTTCTTACAACAGATAACTATAGCAGAAAGCCAACATGAAGCTGATTATATTTGCTTTGTTCTCACAGCATTCTCACAGTGCAGATAAATGGAAAAGAAGAGAGAGAAGATGGATGGGTTGGTTGTCAGAGACAGCTTTGCCAAATCTCAGCAGCTGCACTGAAAACTATCCACTTCATGCTCCAAAGCCTTTCCCTTTTCCTTCCCCTCTGTAAAACCAGTGGATGTGCCTGTTTCTTTTTTCTGTGGGTGTGACTCCCAAATAGTGCCATCCCTATGGTTTGAAATTCCCTATTTCAAACAGCTTTATTAATCTCTCAGCTGGTCCCCTAAGGATGCTAACTGTGCCTGCTAAAACAGCTCTGCTGGGCACTGTAAACTCACGGTTTACTCCACCAGTATCACTAAACAGAAACAAAAGTTGGGGGGAAGAAAAAAGAAAGATTCTGTATCTTTAGCTTTAGTAAATACCTCAAGAAAGTAATGAAAAGTTTTCAAAGGTTATTTTTTTTATATATTGCAGAATAAAAAGATACCAAGTGTCTCATTCCCAAGGAGAAAGTCCAGCAGAAAATCAACATAAAAATCTAGTCCTTTAAAGAACTATCCATCTGATTACATGCTGAACATAATATGTGCTTTATTTTTCACAGTTCTTTTCTAGGGACGTGACTAATTTTTAGGAATTTCAGACTTAGAATCCTGTCAAGTGCCTTTCCTTGCTGTTCCAGCATCCCTGTGGTGGTACCTGTGTTTGGTTTGTTTGCCAGGGTGGTTTAATGGTCCCAACTTGTGTCAGAATGATGATGGTTGATAGATTATCCAGACTGCTCATCCAAGCCAAGCAGTGCCCCTGTGTCTGTCTGAAGTGGCCTGTCACTCTGTAAGAGGACAGAGCTGTAAAAGTAACAAATTGACAAGGCAGTGGAGTGCTCAGTGCTCCTTGGTGTGCATGGTTTATGTGGGGCCTTCTTTACATCCTGAATTCTGAAATAATTGATCAGACATTTCTTTTCTGTCATCAGGCAAACAGACAACTCAGCTTATAGCTGTGGGAAAAGATAAATTTCAATAATAAATTAATCTATGCATCAGAATTTGATGAAATCAAATTCTTGTGATAGAAATCACAAGAAAGATCCATTATTTAAGACAGCAGAGAACTGCAATCACTGTGCTGGGGTCTCTCCCACTGAGGGTAGTGTAAAGTTTCCCTTTACTAAAAAACTTTTATATTTATTTTTGTTCTGCGAAATACATGGCAAATTTAACTCCTATCCCCTTCACGTTGTTATGACCCTGTGAGGAGAGCCCCTGTGACTGAACCTCACAAAGAACGGTGGAGCACACAGCTCATGGCCAGCATCCTGTCCAAATGTGCTTCCATAGCACAGTGTGGGGTTGGGACAGGCTGGACTCGGCCCAGCATGCATTGTGAACTTCCAGCCTTTTCTGTGCCTAGAATAAAGTTTCAGTGGTGTAATATTTAATGCAGAGGGTGGCCATAAAATCCTAAAAGACAGGGATAGTGCTGGTTCGGTCTCCCATCTTCAGGCAGATTTATAACAGTCCCAGAAACTAAGCCAAATAACACATGACACTGCCCATCTATTTACCTTCAATTTGTTGAATAGCCCAAAGAATCTTTACTGTAATCTTTACTGTAATCTTTACTGTAATCTTTACTGAAATATAACATATTTCTTACTGGTCTAGATTTAGGCTGCTGCTGCATTCACACCAAAACATACAAAGCAGGCTGAGAACACAGCACATTTTGTGATTCATATGATTATGACGGGGTTCCCTGTTTAAAATTTGACACATTAGTCAAAATCATAAAGGAACTTGACCTCAAGTTTCTGAGGAAGCAGCTTCAATTCCAGTTCCTACCCATTTAGATTAGTCAATAGGGCTGGGAAAGCAAGGGGAGCTTGCTGGGAAACTTTGGTGACAGATCTTTAAGCCACTTCCACACACAGGGCAGTCCATTTGTTTCAGAAATACACCAGCAGCACAGAAATTTTATTAACTGGTCCTGATGTCACAGGATTTTTTTCATTTATCTCTATTGGTTCTTCTACCCATTTCCTCTTTGGCATTTCCTGTAGCAACTGAAATTTAATATACCTTGTAGACTTTGCTACACAAATGTAATTACCTTTGGAATTTTTTTATTTCTCAGGGATTAAAAATAATGAGTGAAAAATACTTTTTTTAATACTAGTACATTTGCATATATATTTTCTTGGGTTTATTTTTAAAAATTAAATACAAGAAATTAGAAAAGATAACCCCTTTCTTAATATTTAATAAAACTCAATGGAGTAAAAATTGTGTTTGCTTTGTTTGAATGTGTTAATTGACCTTATGTCATAAAATAAAAATTATAATTACATGTTTTTATTTTTAAGATAAGGAAAATTAAGTGATAAATTTTGATGCCTCTATACCTCAAGGAATGGGACACCAGCATTTGTGTAAGTGTTCCTGATATTAACTCTGTGACAAATGTACAGTTTATATTCATTGCCAGAAAAGAATGCTCATGAATTTTGCATGTTTTTACATGAACACAAGTGCATATTCATATAAACTTTAGCCAATCGTTTTCATTAAAGATTTAAAGAATTATGTTTTGAAAAGTCTGCAAATCCAAGATGAAGAAGAGTCTGTAAATGCAGTAGTTTCCCTGTGCAATAACCACTGAAGGTGCCGGTGCTAATCCCATTATTTAAACTGACATTAAAGGGGTAGCCAATATGCATTTTGTGAATCGAGGGAAGGAGCTGTGGAACTTCCCCCTGCAGGAGACAAAAGGTGCATTTTGGGCCAGAGAGTGGGGCAAGCATGGCCCAAGGCAGGCTTTGCTGGTTGTGCTGCTGCAGACCCACACATTCTGGGGAGGTGGCACAGGGGTGGCACCATCCCTGCCCCTGTTCTCTGAACAGAGGAATGAGCTGAACCCTGCACTGGGGGGCAACAGGAACTGTCCTACAGAAGCTGCCTGTGTCAATAATGAACAGAAGCACTTGTGGAAACCAGGCTGGATTTGTCCAAAATGGGTGCAATTTTAATGTAAAATGGAGGTATCTAGAGCTGGCTGTCTAGTGATGTCTCTAGTGATGTCTCATGTGTGGATACTACAGAACTGTGAACATGTTCAGAAGGTTCCTTCTTTATTTATTGCTTGCTTCATCAGTTCCTGCTTCTTGACTTTGCATACTCTGTGGTACTACACTGGCGTTTCCAGGTGACGCAAAAAGCAACACTAAGTTTATGGCAATATTAGATGAAGTAGCAGAAGAGTATTTGGAAGTTTTTTGATACAAGATAATTTATTTATTCCTAAGGAAATCCTCTTTGTCTGGAATGATAGCATTGAAATTAACCATCATACTTATATCAATTTTGACTTTAAAAAAACCCAGTAATTCTTTCCATAACACAACCTATGGAAGAGGAAAAGTTGAAAATACTTCTACATAAATTGCAGACAATTTTCAAAGTATTAAAAGTGAGTCTTTGCTTAAAGTGAGACCTAAGCAGTTGCAAAAGAAGTTTATCAGTGTTGATGGACTGACAGAGTCACCAGTAGTGTTAAAGGGTGGTTCATAGCCCCAGCCTTCTGCATTGTGCATTAGCCAGCTTTGGACAAGAAATGGGAGTGAGAAATGAATGAATGTATTTCAAGATTGGATTCTGCCTCCAACAGAGGTTGAATCTACCACAGACACAGCAAATTATGTAGGCTTCTTAAATCCTTTTCAGTTCAGCTGCATTGTATTTCATATGTTTTAAACAATAATTTATATGACAGTTTTTGTTTTTAAGGAAAAATCAGTTTTTCAGTAGAAATAATGATTTGCCCAAATACAGGAAACACACTGAGTCATTGATTTGAAATAATTGTGAATGAGAGGTACACACACTACAGCAGGAAAATTCTTTTTTTTTTACACAAATGGAATTAGCACATTCCTTTAATCCATACTACTTAGGGATGGAATATTATGTTCCCTTTGTTGTCATTTCAAAGAAATAAATTTAATCTCTCATATGCAGATTAGGCAAAGGAAAGAGTGAATTCACTGAGCAGGAATCAAAATCTTCTTGCTACTACAATGAGAGCATTAGAAAGATCTAAATAGAAAAAGCCATAAACAACATGTAAGTGCACAAACTGCTGACACATGTCATGTGATGAATGTTATCAGGAAAGCTTAGGAAATTCAGGAAAATAATGCCAGGAACATTTCTTATAGTTAATTGGAAGATATTTATGAGCATTGGAATTGTTTTTTCAATCTTCCTGATGGGACAGAAAGTCATGAGCTGCTATGTAATTTTTCAGGGGTTTTTTATAATTCAAAAACAGAGTTAGAAAAATTAGGAAGTATATACTATCTGAGTTGCAATATAGGATAATAGATTTAAATTGCTGTATCCTGCAAGGAATATTTTTTGTGCTGACACTTATTGTACATGTAATTTTCACCCAATGATCAGGAAGGTGAATCTGAGTATTCAAGGACAGCAGAACTTTATTAGTATCACTTTTTCCAGGCAATCTCTAACAGGAAAGGTTATTGAGATAATTTTACTGTATGTTTGCAAGAGCAAAAACAAAATAATCAGGAAGCCAGTATTTACACTTTATTAATATTAAACTGTGTGTTACGTTCACCATAAGAAAGAATGGAATATTGGTCCCATTAACTCAAGTTGCTGTGCTTTTTTGACAAATTAGCTCAAATTTAACAGTTGTGTACATCAAGAATAATTTCTATTTTCTTCAAAGAATGCATTACATTTCAGACTGAGTAATAGTATCAGAAGATCTATAACTCAAAATTTACCAGAGAACAGCCTCTTGCTACACTAATAATATTCAGATAACAATTCATTGAAATCATCAAATACAAAAATGCAGTTAATAAACATCTGCAAATGCAAGGTACTGACAAATGCAAACTGGTACTTGATCCTTTCTTCCTGGAAAAATGGATAGAACACACAAATCTCCTAAACAATCCAATGTTTAAAACATGTATTTTAGTATTCTTCTGGAAGAAGGATATTATCTGGAAAGGCATATAAAGAACTCAAAGTTGTAATTGATGAAAATATGGCAAAATACGACAAAAAAGCTGGAACTACAAGGGCCAAAACCCTTCATAAGACTGAAGAATTTGAGATGGAAATATATTTCTGTTTAATCTAATCTAAGGTTATCTTAATCTGAGGTTAAGTAAAACTAAGACATCAAATAGAAAGGAAACTAAAGAAAAAGATAAAAAGAGATAAGATTTCATTTACTTTAAGCTGTACAGAAAAAGTCTTAGACTAAATTTTAAATATCTCTGAGTGACACAATAGAACTGACTAATTATGATGATACAGTTCTATCTTGGAAAAAAGGAAAAGAAATTAATTAAATCTACAATGCACACGATTTTATAATCCTACATTCACATACTTTGTTAGCGTTCACTGTAACTTTTCTTTTTCATGTTATTTGCAGAATAATACTACACACACACGCAAAAAACAAAACAAAACAAAAACCAGAAAACAAAAGGAAAAAAAACACAAAAAACCCCAAAAAACTCCCCCAAAAAAACAAAATGAAAAAAAAAAAAAACAAAAAACAACCAAAAACCAAAACCAAAAACCAAACCAAACCAAACTAAAAAAAAAAAAAAAAAAAAAAAAAAAAAAAAAGCTTTCAAGGTTTAATTCCAGGCAGCACCTCAGCCCCAAGGAGCTGCTCACTCCCTCTCCCGTGGTGGAAGTGTGGCAGGGAAACAACATGGTAGAAGTGACAAACTCGTGGGGTGAGATGAGGACACGGCAGCAGGGAAATGAGGAGGCACACGTGCAGACAGAGCAAACCAAGGAGCCCACTGCACACTTGCCATGGGCACAGGGGTGCTCAGCCTTCCCCATGGTGTGGAACAGTCTCTGGGAAGCCAAACTCCATCTCTCTGAACCCCAGTGCCCTTGTCCTCTCCCAGTCTACCCACTGCCATACCCTGGGATGTCCCCTGTGTCACCTGGGTCAGCTCTCCCAGCTCTGTCCCCTCCAGCTCCTGGGGCACCCCAAACCTGCTGGCTGCTGGGGAGCGGTGAAAGGTGAAAAGGCCTTGGCTCTGTCTGAGAGCTGCTCAGAAATAACAAATATCCCTGTGCCATCAGCACTGTTCTCAGCACAAATCCAAATTTAAATGCATACTCACTACTGCAGAGGAAATTACCTCAGGCAAACCCAGTCTGAACACAAAGCAAGCAAAGAAATTATTAACAGGCTAGAGCACAATAATGGACTAAAAAGTTTGTCACAGGGTTTATTTAATGTCTTATTTATGACTTACGGTTATTCTCTTAAATTGTCTGCAAGTACAAGAAGAAATACAAGCCAAAAAGGTGTTATAGTATATATGGGTATTTATTCTTTTCTATATATTTATGAATTCATTAATTTTTTCTGTCTGATATTTACCATATAACAGACTTGAAAAGACTTTTAGTTTGAAAAGTTTCATGGTCATGGAATTTAGTAGTATTTTTTCTCCTTTCCCCTTTTGTCTTACCAAAATAATTAATTTTGGGAAATGGTTGATGAATGTTCATCAAACAACACGCACATGAAATAACATTATGAAATTGCATGTTAAAATTATTTTTACTGCTGGAACATTTCTTTTATTTCTTAACTCTTGTGTCTAAGGGCAACAGTTTTCATGAAAAGCAAACAAACTGAAAAGTTTCAGGTTGTTCCAAATGGATTTCAGTCTGCTTTATTTGGGAAAAAAATGAGGAGTGTCTGCTTTAAGATTTAAAAAATATGATATACAAGGAAAACAGTCCACTGGTTTTGTTCTAAAATGCCTCATAAGTAGTTTTAGCTACATAATTAAGAATTCTTCGTAGAGAAATACTTTTTCATAGACCCTCCTGAGCACATAAGCATCCCCAAGATGCCAACATGAAAAGTTCATTATGCTACTCATCCAAAATTATTTACATTCAAAGTGTTATTTCTTGAGGTAAATGTCTGTAGCTATTGGTTTCCAGGAAAGGCAGCCCACTGAGATATCAATGAAAATACTTGGTTATTTTTAAAAATATAATTAGATTTAGAGATTAATTTATACTTTATTGTTACTCATACTTTAAAAATGCTTTGTAGTACCTTTTGAAATATTTTTGTTTCTAGAAAAATGATTGCAAAGACTGAATTAAAATTATGTTCATAAGGACTTTGAGGATAATTTAGGCATTCACTATCTGAGTTAGAAAACAAGCAGTTACCGGAGATTAAAGCAGTCTGTCACCTGAGCTTCAGGTAAAGGAGAGTAGTAATGCCAAGACATGGGACAATAGATGTGATCACAAGACTAAAAACAAAACAAGCCTGTTCTGAGTAAGGGATTTCAGCCAAAGCATGGAATTCGACACAGAGATAGCTTCAAACAAAAAAAACCCAAAACAAAACAAAACAAAAACCACAAAAAAAAACCCCAAAGAACTCCCCCAAAAAACCAAAATGAAAAAAACCTGGAGACTGTCTCTCCAGAGCATCTAAAAGGCTTCAATAGAAGGTAGTTCATGGGCTGTGTCTAATCTCGTCCTTAACTTGAATAAGTTGAATTAACTTGAATTAACTTGAATAGGATGGCAAATTATCAGCCCTCGAAGTGACTGATCCTGGGCCCCATTCACTGCAGCCTGGTGAATTTAAATATTACTGAGGATAAATTGTAGGATATCCTGAGTTAGAAAGGACTCCCAAGGACCATCCAGTCCAGTGGCTGGCCCTGCACAGAACAAACCCCAAAATCACACCCTGTGCCTGAGAGTGTTGTTCAATTCCTTCCTGAGCTCTGCCAGGCTGGTGCTGGGACCACTTCCCTGCAGAGCTGTTCCAGCACCCAGCCACCTCTGGGTGAAGAACCTTTGGATAATATCCAGCCTAAACCTCCCCTGACACAACTTCAGATCCTGTCACTGTCCCCAGGGGGATCAGTGCCTGCCCCTCCTCTTCCTCTCATGAGGAGGTTGTAGACTGCAATGAGGTCTCCCCTCAGCCTCATCTTCTCCAGACTGAACAGAAGTCACCCCTCATAAGGCTCATGACTCTTCATCACCTTTACAGCCCTCCTTTGGATGCTTCCTAACACCTTAACGTCCTCTTCATGTTGTGGTGGGCAGAACCACAAGAGCTGGAGGTAAGGGCGCAGCTCAGGGGCTCAGAGCAGAGAAATCCTGTCCCTCAGTGCGGTGGTGCCGTGTCTGATGCAGCCCTGGCCAGGGCTGGCTGCTGTGGCTGCCTGCTGCAGGTCTGGCTGCCAGCCCCAGCCTGGTGCCAAGGACTGCCAGGTCACCAGCCCCAGCGCTCCTGCCCAGGCTGTCACCCCACTCTGAGCATCCCTCCAGGACTGCTGCACCACAGAACCCAGCACTCGCCCCTGGGAAACTGCCTGCAGCTGGCAAAGGTAAAGAGAGCTTATCCACAAAACCTTCTACATCACATCTGGGGGTTATATTGTCAAAATCCATCATTTTGTCAGGCAAAACTATGTGGCATATTCATGTGGTTCACTGTATACATACAGATTTGTCGATTATATAAGAAAAATAGTATATTTCTAGTCATAAGATTCAATAAGTAATTCATTCCAAATAAAGCATATTACGTGGAATATAACAATATGACAGTATCAGCTTTTATCTGTAATCTTTCAAAATGGTGCATTCAAAAAATGGTGAGTTGTTATTATATCCTATTGATTCCTGAAAGCAACCAGACCAATTAATGGCATTTCATTTTCAGCGTTAAGCAATTGCAATAATTCTACTTCAGACCCAGTTAGCAATTTTTTTTTTTTTTTTTTTTTTTTTTTTTTTTTTTTTTTTTTTTACCAATGAAGCTAAAAAAAATCTAGTAAAGAATAGCAAAGGGCAGTTTCCTACAGAAGGAAAGGCAAAGTTCCCTAAGGAGAAAGAAAAAGAGAGATTGGGAGAAAAAGGAGCAGAAATGGTAACTAACAATGAATATATTCACTTATTAATGATGCTGAGTGTAACCATAGGGTACTGAAGGAATAATAATGACTAAATATTTAGTTGCTACAGTTACTACCCTTGATCTTTCCATGAACCTCCCCAAGTGACAGCAGTGAGCAGGGCTGTGGATCAGGGCCAGGTTTGCACTTTTGCCCATGGACCATAATTAAAGTAGATTTATGAATGAGGAAATGCCTGCAGAAAGAGATCAGTCTTGCAACATTTCCCAGAGGTCGTTAGATTTTTTGAAGACTAGACCGTAGTTTAAATCTACCCTCTTATTGTAGATTCTTCCCTTTACAGCATATTTTTTTCTGCAAAAAAGGAAGCTGAGTATGCATACCAGTGAGATTCAGGGCCACTGTTACTCATACTCACAGTTTGGTTTAGAACAGCTTTGATTATATGGGCATCATTGTTTTCAGTGGCATAAAAGAGTCTGATCACCTTGCCTGCAGAACCCAAAAATGCTTCCTTTTAGGAGTCCATGGAAACAAAAACTGTATATGGAAAGGATTATTAAGAATTTTAGATTTACCCTCATAGAATTTTAGATTTACCCTCATGTCTTCTTCCTCGACTTTTTCTGAGAAGATATTTTCCTTGTAATTTCTACCTACTGTCGGTTGCATAATTTCACCTTGCCTCTTTCTGAATTGCCCTGAAAGACCATCCTACACTCATAATGGAAGGGTGTATTTTTTCACCCCAAACACAGTTTTACCTCATATGGCAAACTAAATTTGTGAGACGAAGTGAAAGAACAATTTCTTCACCTCTTTCATCAATACTCCATGTTAATACTCAAAAGAGGAAAAAGGACAGACAGACAGAGTACAGAGACAAGGCTCGTTCCCTTTGTATGATGACAGCAGCTTCTAGCACTTCTTTCGAAAGCTGTGTCTGTTGGATTGGAAACAGACAATGAATTCCCACTCTTACTAATTCCTGGTCCCTTCATGAAAACAAATTTAACATCCTTGTTAAAAATATTTCTGTGTTTTTACTTGTGCATGTTTTGTTTTTCAACATATATTACCTCTCTGAGTGCACAATTTCTTTGTGTTATGATTTGTTCTGCTATAAAGGGAATACCAGGAGAATACATATGTAAAATTTGAGCACTTCATAAATGAATACCCTACAAGACTTTATCTTGATTTTTCATTAGTCTGCATAGTTTCATGGGCATTTATGACCAAAAAAAATACATTCTAGGAACTGGTTATTATGTACATTGATCATTCCCAAAGCAAGTAATGATGAAAACAAAGTCATTTTAGATATCACAGCCTTAGTTTTCACTACAATGTGTAGTGAATATGTATGAAGGCACGTGGGAGGAAATTTTCTTTCCTCTGTGCATTCCCCTGTTTCTGGTGTTAATTTAAATTATGCAAGTGACTAGCAGTCTCTCCAGTGCAATAGTCCCACATGGACACTGGTTGTGAATAAGAAATTCTCTTCAAATTGTTTCACTGGTGGCTTTTGCCACTGAAAACATTCTTACTGAAAGAATTGTCAGCTAGTTCGATTTTTGATTATTTTTCCCCGACAGATCAGTGGAATAAACAATCCCCTGAAGGAGAGTAAGATCTAAGAATTACTGAATTACATTTTTTTGTGAATAGACAGCTGTCTTGCATTTGCAATTTAATACAAGGACATAACATATTCTAAGCTAGATAAGATACCTGGAGTTCATTATACAGTGCTGAAGAGTGGCAAAAGCCAAACCCAGTCATGGTTAGCACACACTGGTGATAAACATTAGTACTATTGCTACAGGATAAAATATTCCACCATCACCAGTACCACCATTGCCCCAGAAAGACATACAGTGCCAAGGCCATGGTCTAACACAATATCACAGAGTAAACTTTAAATGATAATTTGACATGACAATTTCCTTTTGATTTTATCGTTTAAAGTACATTATTTCAAAGTGAAAGACAAAGAAAAGGGAAGCTGAGAATTATAGAAATTTTGCAAGACTGATATCTTGTTTCTAACTCAGAGAAGACAGAGTTCAAACAATAAGGTTGGTGAGATAATAAAATTACAGAGTGACTCAAGGACTTCAGTTCCTTAGAACACTCTCCTTAAAGGAAAGATCTCCCTGGGAATATAGAATTAATTCAATTTGCAGTAGTTGATGCTATGTCAGGATTGAGCATTTTAATGTTTTGCATATTTTTTTCAAATACATCTCAACTTGTTCATAAAGTTAAATGTGTGAACATGTATGTACTTCTTATCTTGGTTTCTGGCTCCCTTTTAACATGAGAAGATGCTGTCCATCTAACACAGGGACATATACAGATACCAAAAAAAGTGGATATTCCTATTGATAAATTTACATACACTGCTGCTTATTCCAAAAGATTACGATTTTATTCAAACTGAATTTTATGCAATTTTACTGTTTTTACTAGCATGGACATTCAGGTTCTTAGGCATTTTTTTAATGTGGTAAAATTTTCTTACATGATTTTTCTGTCATTTCTGTTTCAGAATAGCCACAACGCCCGTTCTGTGGTAATTTCAGTTTATCTAACCCAACAAGTGTCAAAAAAGTTAGTAAAACAGGAATAAATTTGGGTTTCCCTCCTATTTCTGTGCAATGATGGAAGTTCACATTCAGACTAATTCTAATCTCATCAATGCCTACAACTCTCTTAGAAAGAAAATGGATTTTCCTTCTTTGGCTGAAGTCTGCATGGACTTTAACTTTGTTCCTCCTGTCTCTTCTCCCTTGTTGGCACCCTGAGCACTACAGGAGGGATGGGGAGTGGGCTGTGTGGTCAGTTCAAACCCATTGCTGCCCCTCTTCCACCCTCACACCTCCTCTCTGCTCCAGCACGGGTCTTGTCCACGGACTGCAACTCCTCAGGAGCAGACCTCTGAAAAGATTTGGTGTTAACCCCCCTAGGACACAGCTCCTGTCAGAATATCTTCTCCTACACAGCCCTCTCTCTACAGGCTGCGTTTTCTCCCAGGAGGCAGCTCCAGTTTGGGTTTTCCATGGGCTGCAGTTTCTCTCAGGATTGCCTCCTGATGCAGCCCAGGGTCATCCACTGGCTGCAGGGGGACAACCTGCTTCACCACTGCTCTCTACACACCCCCCTCAAGTCTCTGATGTCTGTAGCTTCTTCACTCCTTCTCCCCACCTTTCCTTACTGCTCTTGGTTTATTACAGGGCTCTGGCTCCCACATTTTGCTCACAGAAGCACAGGATGGCTTTTCCAGTTGGAAAACACCACGGTGGCTCATCTGGCCCCATCTCTGTATTCAAGCAGGATCATCCTACAGCACAGCACTTTGTCCAAATGGTTCTGGAATTTCTTTGGTGAGGGAAACTCCAGAACCTCTCTGGCCAATCTATTCCAGCACTTGGTCACCTACACAGTGAAAAAGTTCCTCCTCCCATTCAGGTGGAACTTCCTGCGCATCACTTTCTGCCTGTTATCTCTTCTCCTATTGCCTGGCCCCACTGAGAAGAGCCTGGATCCCTCCTCCTGACACCCTCCCCTCAGACACACATACATCAGTGAGGTCCTCTTTCATTTGTATCTTCCTGTAGTTTAATAGGCCTGGTTCTCTGAGCCTTGCCTGATAAGAGCTGTGTTCCTGTCCCTTTATCACCTTTGACGCTGCCCATTGCGCTCACTCCAGGAGCTGCAGGTCTCTCTTGTGCTGAGGAGCCCACAGCTGGGCACAGCACTCCAGATGTGGCCTCAGCAGGGGCAGTGTCCCCTCCCTCAGCCTCTGCCAGTGCTCTTCCTACTGCAGCCAGGATCCCACTGGCCCTCTTGCCTCAAGAACACACAAACACGGATTGTTTGTTGTCCACCAGGACCCCCGATATTCCCAAACAGAGCTGCTTTGCAGCAGGTCATCCATGAGCCTTTACTGCTGCCTGGGGTCATTCCTCCCCAGCCGAAGGACCCTGCATTTGCCTTTGCTGCATTTCAGAAGGTTCCTCTCTGCCCATGTCTCCAGCCTGTCAGGTCCTTCTGCAGGGCTGCACAGCCCCTGGGGTATCAACCACTCCTCCCACATTGATGTCCTCTGGGGCATCAACCACTCCTCCCAGATTGGTGTCCTCTGGGGCATCAACCACTCCTCTCAGACTGATGTCCTCTGGGGTATCAACCACTCCTCTCAGACTGATGTCCTCTGGGGTATCAACCACTCCTCCCACATTGATGTCCTCTGGGGCATCAACCACTCCTCCCAGATTGCTGCCCTCTGGGGTATCAGCCACCCCTCCCAGATTGCTGTCCTCTGGGGTATCAACCACCCCTCCCAGATTGGTGTCCTCTGGGGTATCAGCCACCCCTCCCAGATTGCTGTCCTCTGGGGTATCAACCACCCCTCCCAGATTGGTGTCCTCTGGGGTATCAACCACTCCTCCCAGATTGCTGTCCTCTGGGGTATCAACCACCCCTCCCAGATTGGTGCCACCAGTGACTCGCTGAGGAGGGGTATGCACTTTCATCCAACTCACTGAAGAATAAATTCAACAGTACTGGACCCAGTTTTGAGCACTGGGGGACACTGCTAGCTACAAGCCTCCAAATAGACCCTGTGCCATTGATCGTGTCCCTCTGGGATCTGCCGTTCAGGTAGCTCTCAATCCACCTCTCTGCCCACATTCCCGAGTTTGCCTAAGAGGATATCCTGATAAACTCCTGTCTCTCACAGGTGCATTCTTTACCTTTTGTGTTTGTCAGCAGGGGCTGTTTTGGAGCTGGCTGGAATCAGCTGTGTCCAACACGACACTTAGTCTCTTCTCACAGGGACTACCCCACTAACAAAACCTTGCAAGTAAAGCAAATATAGTGAGACAGAAAGCCAGCTGTGTGGGTCTTCCAATCTTATATTTATATCTATTTATCTGTTAAAGCCATATCTCATTCACCTTACATCTAGCATAGTTTTGTCAGGAGCTATAGTTGGAATAAAAATAAGATGCATCTCTTTAGGTCCTAAAAATCCATATTTCATAATAAATAGTGAAACTAAAGATTTTAAATATTTTACATGCTTTTAAGAAATTTCTTTTTACTTTTTTTTTAACCTAGGTTCTTGCCCATAAAATGCATGGACTATATTATTACAGAGAAAGTAGACAGGGATTTGCAAACCATCAATGCTATAGGACAAAAATGGCAATTTGAGAATAGAACAGATGCTCCATATCTGCTGGAATACATTTGGATATCTTCTCCTGACACATAATTATATAAATTTCTAATTATCAAGATACTGATCTAGAACAATGCAATGAATGAGCAGCTGAAGGTGATTCTTAGCTTCATTCTATCAAAGATGGCCCTGAGGCTAAAGAGTGCTTGAGCCCACTGAATGTCTGATGCCAGTGCCTGAAATTCAGGCACCTGCTCAAAGCCATTCAGGCAAGAAGTGAGATGACCCAATAAAAGCAGGCAAGAGGTGCAAATTACCTGTATTTCTATTGTAGAACATGAAATTTGTCATGCCACATGGGAAATCTTAATAAGGCAAAGCATACCGTGTCTCTCCTGTCATCATGCATTCTGTGACTGACTGCTATCAAGGAATAAGATTTATAGCTTTGTAGAGAGTTCAGGAAACATCCTGAACTCTCTGAACCAGTCCATTCTTATCTGAATATACTGAAGATTTGGTCTTGGAAAGTAGTTGCCATATGAGCTGAGGAAATTCACTAAGATGAGGATTAGGATTGATAAATGACTGTACAGGAGCACACAGAATTTAACAGGGCATGGAGGAGGCAAGGGGAAAAGCAAAAGTACAGCTGCTCATTCTTTGGGCATATACTCTAAGCACAGGGGACTACAGTTCATTTCAGCAGCAGTGATTGCATTTAATATTCTTTTTCTGGCACAGAATAGAAACAGGTGTCTGCACTGACCTCTCTGAATACACAAGGTATTTGCTTGCTTCTGAAATACAGTGGATATATTAAGAATTTACTTTTATGTCTGAGATGGTGCAGTAGTGCAATCTATCCAGATAAAGTCTCCTCTCTGAATCAGCCTTAGCTCATTTCTAATGCTGCCAAAAATGTTGGAGAAGTACTTACACAGGAACCTTGCTCTAACTACTTTTGTCAAGTCCAGTACCTTTTTCCCTTGTTGCCCTCCTCACTAAGAGTGTAACTGTAGATGCCCAAGGAGAAAGAAAGAAACACAATTAAGAAAACTAGAAGGAGTAATATATGGTGCTTTGTTTTACTAAGATGCAAGACACATAAAAAGAATCCATTATGGGTGGAAGGAACAGGCAGAAAAAGTGGGTGTATTTCTGCAGCTGACAAGGTATGACCACCATTTGTTTAAAGGATTTCTAACCTTTATAATCAAAATCTTCCTGGCTACCCAAGCCACAGCTGGTGCTTAGATAGCTTTTCCATGTTTTCTTTCTCTCTCTCTCCAATTTTGATCATTGTTATATACTTTCCATGATATATTACTTTTAAAATGTTGGGAGATCTTATGCTTAACGGATACTTCTTCAGCCCTCTTCTAGACACTCTCTCTCTCCAAACAATTTTCCCTTTTGTTCCTTCAGCTGGCTCATGTAACAAATATTTCCTAAAGTAGGTTTAAGATGTTGGTTTTTATTTGAATAAAAAGTGACAAACATGACAACCAAGCATCTAGTTTATTTCATTGCAGGTACTAGCATCTGGAAGGCAGGAACAAAAAAAGAAGCATTTCCTCAGTAAGCTATTATCATGTGATACAGAAACAATGCCATAGAGGAGGAATGGTCAAAATTTACATGGAACATCTGTTCAGTGCATTCATATTAATTTAATTCTTCTTCTTGTCCAAAATATTGCACTAATCAGAATTTTTGGTGGTTAAGAAATGCTCACAAAAAATAATGAGCTTGATTTCAAGAGCTACTAATTTTAAGACAGAACAGAACCCTTTCCCTTTGGCCTTATATTAATGTATATTCACAACCAAGCTATCTGTCTGGAAATTCAAAATTGACCACTCACTGTTCAGAAATGACCTGATTATGGCAAAAGTTTTGATAGGAATAATCAGGCTGATTCCAATTGAAAAGTCATAAGCTACTTGCAAAACCTTTGAGGACTGAAAGGGAAAAATTCAGTATGTCTTTACTCTCTGTTTTTGTACTTTGTACACAAGCACTCTCACACCCAAATTATCTTATCAGTTTTTACATAAGACACAAGAGTGCTTCCACACTACTGGTACCATTCCACCTGTTGTGTACCAAAGGCTGGACACTCTGGCTTTTTGGTCTCCCCCCTGGACATCCACACTCAGCTTGTGCACTGGTGACTCGGTGGTGGAGTTCTGTAAACCTGTCTTACAGAAGGTCCAACACAGGAAATCACAGAACATAAAAGGTCCATTTGTTATTCCCCTCTCCACCCTCCACAAACTGCCTGCCAAGGCATACTTCCTCTAAAAGCTTACAAGACCAAGATGAGCAGGCCTCTCACTACAAGATGGGAGTCAAATTGCCAGGTCCACAGGAACCTGGAGACTGTTATCTGGACATGGCTTAGGAAGAGTGCCTGCCACAGGAGGACAGGAGGGTGACTTCTGTGAAGCAGTTCTAGGCTGCAGTTCACATCTGCCTTTGCTTACATTGACTTGGAAAGAAATTAAAGTCATGAAGCTGGGGATTTCTAGTCTTTGTTAAAAAATACTACATGCTTTTAATGCTGTAATTTAAAAAAAAAAAAGTAAAGTATTTGTCCATTTCATTGAATAACTGGGAAAAATGCAGGATCTGAATCTAAAGTTTATCTGTAGGAGAAGCAATGGAGAACAAATCGCCCTGGTTTTGCTTTTATGGATGTCAAATCACTTTTGAGCAGATTAGAGGAACTAATTCAGAACACAGCCTGGTTTTGTGCTCCTAATCTCTCTTTGGATACTTTGCCTAATGCCTTCGCCTGCATGTCCATAGAATCTTACTGGACTCCAACAGATGGCCTGTATCAAAGTTTTCCTTGAAAGAACTGTGACTAATGTGAGCTGGCCTCATTAATCAAATGTGGTCTGTATGGAAATTGTCTCTAGCTGTGAACTGAGTCATTTCAAAAGGCCCGAGTTAGAAAGGACACAATCGGTATACACAAATGTCCTTTTTTGTGTGTGTGTTTGTGAATGTCTGTGAGGGAGAGAGTATTGAGAGAAGGTATGTTTTGGGATTGTTCATAAAGTGTGCTCTGTAGTCACAGTTTCTTTATAAAGAACTATAAAGTTCGTTAACTTACACCGATTAATGATTTTTTGGCTTAGGTCTTTTAAAAACAAAGTTGTTTTGTTTGATTTAGCTTCCCTTTTTAGAACTATTTCTGCTCTTAATATGATACACTTTGGGAAGATTTTTAACTTTGAAAGCCTAAAGGCTGTAGATGAGAGCATGGCATTCTGCATTCCCCCCAGAAGCAGTGCTGCCATCACAGCCTGGCACGTTGATGTGTGGCTCCTGTTTGGGGCAGCATCCTGCTGTCCCTGCACCAACAGGACAATGCAGAGCAGGACCCCTGGCCACAGCACTGCTGACACCAGGGTGGGTCCAGCTCTGAGAGCAACGGCAGGGCACCGTAAGCTGGATGGACAGGCAGAAGGAGACGAGACTCTATCAAAATCCCATTATGTCTTCCTGACACTGTCACTTGTAACAGAGTCACCAATGCCAAGGAGCTGCATCCAAAGCTCCGTGAGAGCAGCAGAGGTGCCCACCTGTACTCACAGGCTGAACTGGCAGCCTGGAAATGACATTTCTTCTGTTTCACATAATGTACTGGGCTGTTAGAAGAGATCAAAAAGGTGAATTTAAACACACTTTGACTCGGGAGGATAATTCATTCTGCATTCTCCTATGAAAGGAATCTTGATGGAACTTTACCGCAGTTAACACACCAGTGTAGCACAGTGTAAAGAGTCAATGGATTTGACACTGCTGCATTACACTGGCAGTGGCTCACTCCACAGATAACTCCACTGAAGTACAGTGAGCTGTTCCCTCAGCTTTGGTTATGGTTAGTGATACACAGCAAGGCCAAAACACGGCACTTGTTCTAAGTTCTCTTCATTGCCTTTTCAGTTGTCAGTTATGAAGACACAAAATCCCCACTGAGATCCGTTTGAAAAATTAACTCTATTCTACTTTGCAAATTTACCTCATACTGCATTGCTGTGAAAATCATTAATGGTAAGGTTTAATGATGCTAAAAAATTGCTTAGAGTTCCTACAATTGTTGATAGGCAGGTTAGACTGAGCTAATACTGAGAGATGAAGTTGCAAAGACAATAAGGGAAGAAGGCTATAGCTACGTTATGATCCAGTGAGGATGTTGGGGAGAGGGTGGAGTTTGGAGTAGCAAATCTGAAAATGCATTTGAATACTGTCCAGTGCCTCGAATTAAGGCACAGATACTGTATTGGTCAATTAAATTAAATGAAGTTAATATCAAGGTCCACAGTATTGGTGTTTGCCCCTCAGGAATACATCAACCACTGAAGATATTAAAAAAATTACCATAAATATAAAAAAACCCCAACAAACCCAAACCAATCACTTCTAACATAGCAAAAGTTAATGAAGTGATAAATAACAGGATGTACAAATCCACCAAACTGACCACTCTGAAATGTTTGGAGGAAGACGTTAATCTGAACTATGTTAATTTTTATATGGCCAAATTCATGTTCACAGAACTTAAAATTAAAAAAAACCCACCAAAAACAACAACTACCACCAAAAATCAAAATGAACAAACCTAACCAAACAAAAAACCACTTATGACACCTTTATTAGATGGAAAAAAGTATTCGGTAATCAGTGACAATGCAAAGGAACACAATATCACTGAGACAAGAGATCTTTTTGGATAGTGCTGTGCTTTAAAGGGATATAGTTTGACTGTTTAAGCATGGCAGCTGAGTCATGTTAGACAAGATTTCTGAGGTATTTTTTATGTGGTCACTACTGAGGGCCTTTTGCCAGTGCAGATGCACCACTGGAAGTGAAGATCACCAGGGTAAACGACCTGAGCAGGGACATCAGGACTGAAGGCAGCAGTGACCATGCATTGATGGAATCTGAAATCCTCAGGGATCTGGGTCAGCTAAGGAATCAAGGTAGGCACCTGAGGTGTAGGAAAGCAAACTGCCAGCTGTCCAAGGAGACAGCCAACAGGCCCCTGGCAGACTGCCCTCGGGGACAAGGGAGTGGAACAGAGCTGGCAGGTCTTTGAAGAAAGCTTTGATAGAGCACAGGAGCTAAGAGTCACCAGGAGCAAGAAACCAGAAAGGGTGGCAGGACTGGCACGGCTGAGAGGGACACTTGGTCAGACTAGAGAAAGAAGTGTGCAGAGAGCAGAGACAAAGAGAGGCAGCCTGGGAAGACGACAGAGATAAAGTTCACTTGTGTGGAGCTGGGCTGAGGAGGGCAAAGGGGAGATGGAACTGAACCTGGGAAGAGACATGGAGAAAAACAGGGAGGCCTTCTACAGGTATGCCTTTTCCAACAGGAAAAGAAGGTCAAAGAACACTTAGCCCCCCAGTAAGCAATGCTGGAAATCTGGTAACAAAAGTCTCAGCCTTCACTGGCAATATCTCTTCCCACATCTCTTGAACGGATTTGCAGCAGAATGAGGATTTGGGGAGCAATCTGCTTCCCACTGGAACTAAATACCAGGTTCATGAGCACCTGAAGAACATCAATGTCCATAAGTCCATGGGATCCAAAGAGAAGCATCACAGAGTCCGGGGGGATATGCCTGATGGAGTGCCAAGCTGCATTTCATGATATTTGAAAAGTCTTGACAATCACGTAAAGTCCAGTGACTGGAAAAATAATGACTCATAAATTATTCAAAAAATGATTGATTCATAAAAATACCACCATATTTTAAAAGGCTAGAAAGAAGGGTCCCGGGAAGTACTGACCTGTCAGCCTCACCTCCCTGCCTGGGAAGGTCACGGGACAGACCCTCCTAGAAGCTGTGATAAGGCATAAGGGGGACAGGGAGGTGACTGGAGACAGCCAGTGTGTCCTCACCAATGGCAAGTGCTGCCTGACCGAGCCAGTGGCCTTATACTGCAGAGTGACTCCTCAGTGGACAAGGAAGGGCTACAGAAGTCATTTATCTGGACTTCTGCAGTCTTGGACACAGTCCCCCCAATACCCTTGTCTTCAAACTGGAAAGAGATGGGTTTGAGTAGTGGATGTTGGGTGAGAAAGCAGTTGGACAGTTGCCTCCAGAGGGAAATGATCAATGGCTCAAAGTGCCCATGGACACCAGTGACAAGTGATGTCCCTCAGGGGTCTGTATTGGGGCATTATTTCAATTCTTCATTATGACATAACTGAGGGACTGAGTTCTTCAGCACATTTGCAGAAGACACCAAGTTGGGAGGTGCCCTCTGACATACCTGAGGGACAGGATGCCATCCAGTATGACTGCTGCCTAAACTTACTATTTGAACCGTAGTTTGTTCCTCTTGTGTTTAAACAGCATATTGCTGAAGCTCCTATTCCTCATACTAAATATCACTACTTGTCCTGATTTTTCCTGCCATTCCTCCTTGTTTCCCTGATTCTCTCTTCATGGTGTGCAATAGGCAGGCTTTAATTTAATGCCAAATTTACTGAAAAAAGGAAACAAAAACTTTAAAAATAATTTTGAAATTTCCTTTTCTTATTTCAGACTCAGTGCAATTGAGTACAACACACATTATAGAGTATAAGGTTGTGGGATGTATCTTCTTGTTTGGCATGTTGACTCTTGATTCATCTATATATCCTTTCTAATCTCATGCTTTATGATTTGTAGATCATCCTTTACATTTTGCTTTCTTTTTTTCCATCTTTCTCTTTTATGCTCTTGAAAGCCATAGGCTTGTTTGTTTTGTTAAGTTCATGGAGACAAATACATTTTTTCACTCAGTTATGAAGCTGGCAAAGCCTGAAACCTCAGAGGTTTAGCTTCTTTGTGAGAGATTCTTTTTCCAGCAGCTCTACATCTAATTTTCTTTGTAAGCCATCGTTTGAGATTCTCAAGGTAGTGCTTATTGGCAGTGACCTGCCAGACATCCCAGGTCTTGAGGATGAATGAATAAACTTTGCTGAATGCTGCTGAATATGTGATAATGCAATTAGTATTCTTGCCAGCTGAATTGCAAATGAGATGTTGTGTCTTCAGGGACCTTTGTACTCTTTTGTAAATGCTTTTTTTTTCCCTCTATTTTCTTTTAAATACATCAGATGCATGCGAGCTAAGCAAAAATATCCATTATAAATCAAAATCACTTTACACTGTAGATTAGGTAGCCATTTCGAATTTGGCAGTTAAAGCTCAATTTCCATCACTGCTTAAGAAACAACAGACAAAAATATGTTTTATTCGTTACTTTTTTATACAAATAAAAGTATTACTGATAATTTTATAAAATAAATAAATAAATGCACAATTTAAATAATTAATTTAGATAAATAAATGCACAATTTTACATTCAGAGCAATTTACATTCAGAACAAAGTGCAGGTTACACTACACAGTAACATTATCCCAAGGCAGATGGGATCAGTTGATTTCCAAGATTTGCTGATAACAGTCAGGTGTTTGGTAGAGTGGCAAAAAATCAGACGATCCTAATCATCTTGGTATTTAATTCTTAGATTGTGAATGCTAATCAGCCCTGGACAGATTGGTTGCATAAAGATGCACAAGAAATAGTGCAAACAATTGTTGCCCACTATTTATTAGTAAGTATAAGGGGAAGATTTTCCTCAGAAACACACAAGGATGCTGGTATTCTCCTTGGAAAAGCTCACAAGGGACGTGTCTGACTTACAGGCTCTATAGTACTTTCACTGCATCTCCCATAGCCAGTGACTTCAAACGCACAAAGTGAATAAGTCAGGTATCTCTGCTCATTAGAAGGGGGAGGCACGAAGCTGATACATAAAGTGAAGCTATTTGTAACAATGATGATTCCCTTCAGCTGAAAAATAACACAGGGGATTGTCTACCTCAGCCTTCTTGGCAACCCTGTGAAGTGTTGTGTTCAGAATGAAGCAGGGAAAGAAAAGAATAGAAAAAAGAGAAAAAAACCCCAAACAACTAACAATGCAGGCCAGGAGAGCCTCCAGGTGGAGTGGCCCCTCAGTGAAATCACCCCAGAAGGTGTGCAGCTCTTGGGAGGCTGGTGATTGAATTCCACCTTGCTGCATCCTGTGGAGGATGAGTGCAGTGGGTCAGTGACCTACCCATAGAGCAGGACATGTGCTGGCTGAAATCAGGTTATTGTATTTTACTGTGGACACCCAGAGTCAGGAATAATAAGGAATAATATTATTTACTTTGCAAAACCTTCCTACTCCTGAAGAGTGCACACAAATGGGAGAGGTGCTGTGTGCTGTCACACTGACTGATATAACCCACATCCTGCTGGTAGGAGCAGATGGGGTTTTCAGAGCGAATTCATGGCAATTCTGTGCATGGAGAACGAGGCCTGAGGGATGAGAAAATAATTTCAGAGTTCAATGGATGAACCAGAGAATCTTGGTTCAGAGGAAGAGAAGCAGGACTGGACTTTCAAGAGCTAACCAGCAACATTTTTGTCTTACCTTTTGCTCTTGCTATTTTTCCACTGGTGACATAAACATGAACTTTTTTTCCCATCTCCAAACCTCAGGACTCTGTTCCTCTGTTCCTGGCAGTGTTCTCTGGGGCTGAGTGACGTGTAAACTGGCTCTATCCCAGAAATGTACCGTTTGACTATGACATAAATGGGAAGATGCACTTCCACATGAAAAGAGGATGTAATTGCATGTCTTATACCAAAGTTTAGCCTTTTCTTATCCCACCAGCATTTTGTGGCTGTATTTTCCAACCTGAACATATAGTACTTATAGGTAGGAAATATTTCTGCCTTTCATTTATCTTGATAGAAGTCACTTTTGAATTTGTCAACTAATGAGTGCTAAAAATCATAACATTTCTTGTTTTCCACTATCAGGAGTAGAAAGCCATACTCCCCATCAATTATCTTTCTAAAAAAAAAAAAAAAAAAAAAAGTGCTTTATTTTTGCTTTATTTTGAAAAATCCCTCTGTCCCTTTGAAAATAAGGTGACATCAAACAAGTGCAGGTATAGAGAATGTAAAACCTGATGTGGAGGATTTCAGAATGACAAGAAGCTCTGCAGATCTCTCTAGACTACAGAATATAATATGATGTGTAAAATAATCATCATATCCTCACCGCTTTCAGGTTATCATTCTTGTCTCAGATCATCTTTTCTCTTGGTATCACAATGAGAAATTTTGGTGCTGAGCCACAGAATGGTTTATATATTGATGCATCTATCCACAGTATGTATCAGGATACTTCAAAGACATCAGATGTTCATCAATTGCTCTGTAAACAATTTTAAGGGGAATAATGACTCCAAATAGTTTCAAAATATTCTCAGTTTTTCAAATTGTTTTAAAAATTATTATTTTTTTATCCTTAAATGTAGTTTCTTTAGTGGATGATTTCTCCCTCTCCTCTCCTCTCCTCTCCTCTCCTCTCCTCTCCTCTCCTCTCCTCTCCTCTCCTCTCCTCTCCTCTCCTCTCCTCTCCTCTCCTCTCCTCTCCTCTCCTCTCCTCTCCTCTCCTCTCCTCTCCTCTCCTCTCCTCTCCTCTCCTCTCCTCTCCTCTCCTCTCCTCTCCTCTCCTCTCCTCTCCTCTCCTCTCCTCTCCTCTCCTTTTTTACATTTTTCATTTGCTCTAGTGAAACAGGTTTCTGAGATATATGTTCTGCTGATCAGATTTTGATTCTGAATAGATACAGATTTCCTGACAGCCACAAGTATTCAGGCTCAGTGGGTATTTGTGCTCTCTAGCGTCTATAAATACACTGCAGATTTTTGATTGTTTTATGATGGAAGTTTATTTTATTTTATTTTTGCCTTCACAGTTGGCTTTGGATATTTTTTCTGCTTTATAGACCCTTGTCTTTTTATTAGTTCTATGTTCCCTGTTGATTTTCTGTTTTATATTCCTGCTGTCACTACCAGCATCTCACTGTAAACAAGAATGTTGTATCTCAGTGGGTTATTTTCTGTTAATAACCTGTGATACAGTGTATAAATAAACTAGAGAAGAGTTCACAGGTGCAATTTATTAGAGTTATTGCAATGTGACTTCAGCAATGGTCTCGAGTTCTGTAAAAACTTTAGTGTGCTTTGAGTTGAAGAAGACAGCTATATATTGCAGTTCATGAGAGAGAAATAAATATCAGTGTAATGAAATATGTCCAAGTCCAACTCAATAATAATTGCAATTTCTCAGTGTCAATACCTGGAGACCCCTGTGTACCTCAGGATAATTCAAACAAAAGTGCACCAGTAAAGTAACACATTATTCAGGTTAAACTGGAAGAATGAAACCAAACAAAATGGCAAACCATACAAAATTTTCTGGCCTCCCTGTACTTCCATCACTGTTAACTACACTGTTCACTTAATCCTATTACTGGTAAAATCACAATATACAATGATGTTTCAGACATATGTTGAACCTATGGAGAGGAGCTGTGTAAAATAAGCAAAGCATAATTATTCAGAGGTTGTTTGAATCCTATTCAAAGTTCCAGTGAAGCTCCTAATTTACTCAAATTATTTTTAGCACACTTTTTAGAAAATTTGACTGTGGTGAAAATCTAAATTTTATCAGCAATAATGTATCTTGTCCACAAAGAATACAGCTGTCAGCTCTGAAATGCCTCTGAAGGCCACTGTGCTTTTCATCATTCACTGCTGCTAACAAGAAATTAAATCAGGGAATCTAGTACTGGGTGTGTACAGATTAAAGGAAAACGACAAATTGCTCAGAGTAGCTAAAAAACCAGTATTCACCCTCCCTTCCTCATCCTTATAAGCTGATCTGTTGGCTCAAATAAAAGCTATTCAGAATGTTTTGGAATCACCATTTTCAGAAGTCTGTCATAAAATCATATTTTAGAACTCTTTCAATTCAATGCTACAAGTTTTATATGTTCAACATTATTATTATACTTCCTGCTCTTTTCTAAGATTAATTTTTAATCATTCTCTTCTCTGTACATTGAAATGGCTCCAAACAGAGTGCAGGCTGTACCTTCTGACCAGACACACAGCTAAAGGAGAAGGAGGACAGATAGTCTGTCTTGCACCTCAGATAATGACATGGAAAATCAAGGTTATTGAAGGTGTTTGGAGTTCCTTCATACCTGTGGGAGGTGGAGATACCAGAAACCTTATTTTGATGAAATATCAGGTTTCACTATCTTATTCACTCTTCAATTTACAAAATCTATTATCATATATCCTTTGTGTCTCACAAAAGGTGGACAGCTGACCTAGAAAGATTAATTTATTTTTGTCAATTATTGTTGTCTGCAGGAAGTTATTCTGCAGAAAGGACTTACCACATTGGTTATCTTTGATTTTAAAGCCTCTTTCTGGCGTTCATAATTTTTTTCTCAGTAATGAAATTCTCTCAATGCCTGTGGAGCAATTTCTGTCAGGAGAGGCTCAGCCCAGAACCATGCCAGTTCCAGGAGTTGCACATCCAGTAAAAGCCTTCGTATATCACTGTCACTGTGCAGATTTTGCCTTCCTGTGTGGGAATGAGTCCTGCCCAGTGGGATTTATGGGCATTAAAGTCCCAGGTTTTGTGCCCAGGGGCTGAGGGAAGGTGACACCATGGAGGCAGTGCTGATCTCCAGTCTCACTCCTGCCTTGGAGCTCTGGGAACACTGCAGCTGATGTTAGAGGGAGCAAGAGCAGCCTGGTTCCTCCTACAAGGTGCCATCAGGATTCAGTGACAGCCACATCTCCAGCAGAGAGCCTCCTCCTGGGGTCAGAGAGAGCAGGTGCTCGTCTTGTACCCTGAAAGCTTCTGTCTTACAAAAAAGGGAAAGCCTCTTTTAGCTTAACTAATGCATCATCTGTACTACAACCATGATAATTCTGGGCACAAAATAGAGGATCCCAACAGGTTTTTTAATCATTAGTTTAATTGCAGCTGTTTCAAGACCACTTTTAAATCCTATGGAATTATTTATGTATCATCTTTTCATAATACTCTGTGGGACTTGTAGGAGAAAATCAAACAAAATATAAATAGGTAAATGTAGTTTAAAAACTCCCAAAAAGGTATTATTTTTTCCCAGCTTTCTTTTTGTTACTATTTATATTAGTCTTCTGTTAAGAGATATAATAATTCTCTTTTCCCATCATTTGGATTTTTTTTTTCTTTTGTATGGATTTTTTCTTTTTCTTTTGTATGTTGTTATAGCCAATGCATTATATATGAACTGGAACCTATACCAGAATAAATCTCAGAAATATCTTTAATCCTGGTCATTTTGAAATACAAGGATGATCCAAAGGCAACAATTGCCTGTTTTCCTAGAAAGTGGAATTTTTCTCTTCAGTACACAGACATGTTGTGATCATTTTTACATCTATGATGTAAATTGCAGAGAGTTTCTTCTTTTCTCCAGACAAAAAGGGTAAAATTTTTCAGATCTGCATTGCATGTAGCTGAGTTTTCATGCGGGGTCTTCAGACTTCTTGTGTATGAAGTGCTATGAGGATACCTCTGAAATGCCTTTCTGATAATATTACATATAACACATGAGAACTGAAAACTTGATTTACCTTTGCTAACATTTTCAAGGAGTTTGCAGCTCATCACATACGACAGCATAATCGAAATTAAAAAAATAAATTGCTGACCTTTCTATTTAAACTGTTATAAAAGAGGGAACTGCTACAAGCTGCTACCTCAACTGAAGGACCTGATCAGTGAGAGGGGGAGACACAGTTCTGTTATTACTCCCCTTTTATGCACAGATGACATCAAACCTGTGTGATTCCAGTGCTGAAGCTCCTGGGGTCTGCTCTTTCTGAAAGGTGTTCTGTCACTAGCAGCACTCAAAGGTGTGTAAGTTCACCCTCTCGAGGTGTTACCCGCTTGTCCTGCTGCCCAACACCACTTGTCTGTGATGTCTGGAGTGTCTGCATGGCTTAAATGCTAACTGAATAAACACTAAGTATAGGGGAGGGACAAACATTTGTAGGCACTTTTCAAATCCTCCTCATTGCTTAGGACTGCCTCTTTTCACAGGTCTGTGGAAAGGTCTTTATTCTGCTGCCAAGGTCTCCTGCGTTATGGAGAGAAACAACGGTGTGTGAATGAGCTGTGGATGTCAAGTTTTCCTGGGTGTTCTCTAATTAACTTTTCCTCGGACAAGTGACAGTCTTTCAGCATTCTTTACCCTGGTCTCCTGGCTCAGAGATCCCTGAGGGCTGGTCGTGTCACTGAAGAACAATTCCAGGAGGCATCTGGTTGTTCTGCTCTTACATTCCCTGTTACCTCTGTCTAGTCCTGGCCTTACACTAACCTTTGTTTTCCTTTGGTACTGGAATATTCGAAGCTCTTCTTGTTTTCCTTGACCTCCTTGGCCGGATTTAATTTCAGATTTCTGAGAGAATTTTTGTCAGTTGAGATACACAGCTGAACTGCATTTCCTCTGTGTTCTCTCAGCGTTATGCAGCTGATACAAGCACTTTCACTAAATTGGGGAAATTCTCTCACATACCTTAACTCAAAGTTATAGTTCAAGCATTTCAAAGGAAAAACTGAACTGTCAGGAATGTTCATGGTTCCACAAACCTGGCCCTGGAAAGTACCCCTGCCCCTGGCATGGGATTGGAGCTAGAGGATCTTTGAGGACCTTAACTAATTCTATAACATCAGTTTCTGATCAGGTTCCATTTCTAATTAAGAGCAAATTCCTTTCTATGCCTCTTTACCATAAACATTATTATGTGTCATGCTGAACATTAGTTTTCTCCATTCTGTTTTAAGGCAAAATGTTTTAATACTCAGCGCTTAAGATTTGTGGAGATTGAAAATAGTGCATCTTTAGGCCCTTATTCTTTTATATCAGTGAGCATGTATGACAACGAGTACATAAATAGTTAAATTAAGCAGTGTTCCTGACTACACCTGCAATTTCATTGAAGTTTTAATGGAATTTAAGTGACAAGCTGCTAATCACTTTAGTTTTCTAGAGTTTTATTAGAGAAAGACAGAAATAACAATTAATTAACTTATTATGCCTTTATATTTGCTATTTCTTCATTTTTATATTCTTTTGAAACTTTACTTATCAGTAGATAAGGAAAATATTTATATCTGTATTTGCATTATGTGGTTTATGAGTGGATATCAAAATTAAAAAGTGCATGCTTTGATACAAATTCAGATTTTCTTAATATTTTGTACCAACTAGGGCTAGTGAATTTTTAAGAAGTTAAATGGATTTTATGTACTAATTTCAGATACTCATGCTGCTCTAACATTGGACTTAACACAAACATATACTTAGAAATAGAAGGATTTCTTTTCGCAGAGATTTCTCAGTGCTCCATGCTGTTGTCTGGTGATCAGAGATTGAAGCTTTGAAAGAGTGAAGTCCTTACATAGGCTTGTTTATCTATTTAGTTGGCTTCGTTTTTTTCGCTTATTGAATCACTACTCAGTTTTGATTTCACGTTAATTACTTTGCTTTTAAAGTTCTAGGAGTTATTGGGTAATTTCCCGTGCAAAGAGGTTAGAGCTAAATAATGTGGACAAAGAGCAGAAGCTTTCTTTGGGAGTGCTGTTGAAGTTTGGCTTCCATGTCACGTCCTGGGCCATAAAATGTAAAATAGATGTCTCTCTCCGAGAGATCTGCAGGGAGAGAATACTCTTAAAACCAGGGGGAGGGAAGGTTTAGAAAATAATATTAAAAAAAAGCCACCACAACATAAAAAGTATTATAGCATCTGAGAGATACTATAATTCAAAGGTTCTAGGTCAATATCAGCTTACATATTTTGAGGAATATTTAATATCAACAGATCAGTGAATAAATTTTGTAAACTTATTTTATGTATGAGAATCCACTCTTCCAGCCTGTTAATGCTGTATTTTAGCAATAGTTGTGGTATAAAATCAGACTTCAACGGGAGTGCATCACTTAAAAGCAGTGAGAAGCAATGGTGCTTTCTTTGTGATAAATTGAAGCTAAAGAAAAAATGTTGGTAATCTATATTATTTAGAGGAGCAGTGATCAAAGGAAAAAGCATTCAGAGAAATAACATTCTTGTTCCTTCTGTACTGATGCAGAGTTACTGTCAGCAGTGGTGAATACTGTTATTACCAAGGAATGCTGTGGAAATGCTTTTTAAACTCACATTTATAAATCTGTGCTGTAAGTTAGGGAAAGGGGACTAAAAGGAAGACTGCAATTTTTGAGAGAGCTGCTACTACTTATGGTGGTTTAATTATACTGCTACTTTTTCTTGGGCAGTGATGTTTTGTCCATGTATTGCTTTTTACACAGCCACTGGATGGGCAGTAAATTTCATTACAGTTATCCTGCAGTTTAAAATACACGGATTATAGTTTTCAAAATAATGTGCTCTTCTATCGTATTAATAAAAAGAAAAGAATCTCTTTATTCTCAGGCATGCACTACAAGGAGAGGTTGTAGGAAGTCTCTGGTTTTACACTTTGTCAACCATGGTTCAATCTTCATCAAAATTCCACCCTGATTCTTGTCAGCAGCAATGAGCACCATGGCAATCTGCTGCATGATGCACAAAGCTGTTTAAGATGCAGATTATTTATTCCCTGGCTGTAGGCTAAGCAGGACAAACTGTCCCTGTTCTGGTGTTTCCCCGGGGTCTCAGGATCAAGCGTGGCAATGGACAGAAAAGCTCCAACAGCAATGATTGATATGACATTCCAAATGTCATCCTCATATTTTCTTCCCCTGTTGTCATCAGTCCCAAAATTCGCCCTTCAACTTTTTTTCTGGTGTGAGTAGATGGTATTTTTTGTTCTTTTGCTTGCAATACTCTCAAATTAATTGAAAGACCAGACTACTATTTTAAAAGCCCTGTTTGAAGTACTTAAAAACTTATGTTTAATCCAGTGACTCACATAATTCTTATTTTCCAGAAGAACAATGTTTTTAATGATAATATATCAGAATTAACTCTCTGTGAAATAGAAAACATATAGAAACACTGATTGATATTCATCATTTATTGTGACTTTGTGATAAAAATCTCAACATTTTTAACATCTTTCTTAAAACAACATTTCATTTAATCTGTAATATATGATACTCATTACTGTATACACAAATATTTTATTTTTTTTTCAAATAAAGACTTTTTACTGTAAGTCTTGTAACTGAGGCTGGAAAATATGACCTCAAATATTCTAAAAACCAGAAAAATATTGCTTGTTAGTACTATAATGTTCTAGCAACTCTTATTATGCTGATTACCTGGTGCATGCTTTTGGACATTTGAAGTTGGCAGTACCAAAATCATAGAGTTCAACACTTCCTCTTTTTTGAAGGGCAATGAACCATTTGGCAAAACATTTCATTAAATTCATCTGTGCAAAGAGTGTGCAGGGTATTCAGTGATTCAGTGTTAACTTTGCTTGGTATCTGACCTCAGCAGCCCTGGAGGAGAGAAAAAAATAGGCATGGGGATAAGTATTGGACAGGGTTTGTACATCCCTCACAGCATTTGAAGCTTTCTGCCAGCAAGAAGGGAATATTCAAGTCAAGGAGAGAAGTATTCAAGGATCCCCAAAACTCTTCCATCTTCAAAAACTCCTCTTGTATACTTTTTTGCCTTGGTAGGAAAAATTCTTTCCTCGTTTTGCCCTCCAATCTAGCCTGATTCTTCTGCCAGTTGATAAAGAAAATGGAGATTTTCAAAGGAAATTGAAGTACTTAAGACTTCTAATGAAGTAAAAAAATATATTTCAGAACAGCAGTACCAACTGGATTGCAAACAAAAAAATCTAACTTTAAGAAAATGACTCTTTTATCATAAGATCTGGGTCACTTGTTCATCTTTCAAGATGTGTGGGGAAAAAATGAGATAAGTTAGTTATTTTTCTTTTTTACCAGCTGTAACAGCAGGTAATAATCTCACTTTACCTTGAATGTGTCATTCATTACAAGCTACTTGCTTTCAGTCATGGGGATTTATAATGGTGGAAAATCACCAGGGAACACCATGACTCATCTCTGAAATAACACACCATAGAGCACTGAAATTAATATCCATTTAAAGTGCATTTAAATCATATGTTTTTCTTGCAGTTGGTTTCCATACCAGTGGCTAAAGGTAGCCAAACATAATGTCCTTCTAACTTTGGCTAGGGAATTTACAGCAGACGATTTTTAACACTTAAAGCAAATGACTCACAACGTTATACCACGTTTATATTTTCACCTGTCCTGCAGCACATTCTTGTCCATCATTTAAACCGTGTCATTTTCTGCCTCTGTCTCAGATGGCATCTGTAATAGCCCTGTGTATGAACAATTATTTCCACTAAAGTGGCATGGCTACTCCAATGACAGCTTTAGGGGTTGCACAGGAGTAGAGGAGTGACCTCTGTGCTCTATGACTGCAAATGCAATTTATGTATGAAGTTCAAGAATTGAAAAGAAATTTCAATACAAAACCCCCCACAATTTCTCAGTGACGTCATTGGCTTTATTAGCTGTTGACAATGCAACACTGGTTAAGATCAAAGAAAGCAGTGAGATACAAAATTAAGAGGATTGACATCTGTTAAAATCCTTCCAATGATACACCTTTTAATGATGACAACACAGATTAGTCAGGCTCTAAAATGTTTAAGCATCATGGCTTCCCAAAAGTCACAATTCCCTCTCAGCACACTCCTGATACTCATAATCCTCTGTTCATTTATTCTATTGGATTATCTCAGAATTTTGATCATCTGGCCATTTGAATGTTCTCCAAATGCTACTGGATGAAATTCTGATCTGCTGGCACTCATGCAAATCCATCACAATTCTTTATCTTCTTTGGGACTAGCATCAGAACACTATTGCAAATCTGCTTTTAAACTCTTGAATTCCAAATGACAAAATATGACATGCAGCATCCTTGAATAAATTTTGTTTCTGGGTGAACCTTAAGAGATATATCATTTACATATCTCTATCTCTATCTCTGTATCTGTATCTATATCATCTATATATGTATATATCTATATCTACATATGGGCGAGTGTGAGGATGTGTGTCTGTGTATGCAAATATGTGCACATATATATTTAATTTTAAGAAAAGTTTGAGGATTCTAAAATCAAAAAAAACCAGCAAGTAGTAATAAGAACTACTCTAATGGGCCATATTCTGGTAATTTTTCTCACAATGCCTGAGTAAGATAACTCCTCTCAGTGAAGGATCTGATGGAATTGAAGTCAATATCCCAGTCAGCCACAAGAGGACTGCTACAATTTAAGTTCTTTCCACTAGTATCTGTTGCACTGTTATCAAAATCAATATAATGTTCTAGTTTACAAATTATTTTAACATGTGCCCAAAATGTGTAAACTTCCTAATTAAATGATGGTTATGTCTGTCTGGGGTGGAGTTAATTTTCCTCTGGTAATGGCAATGTGTTTTTAGATTTGTGCCCAAAGCAGTGCTAATAACACACCAATGTTTCAGCTCTTGCTGACCAGCACTTGCACAACACCAAGGCCTTTTCTGACTCTGCTGCACTTCCCCTGTGCACAGCGGAATGTGCAAGACTTTGTGGGAGTGCACATGAAGATACCCAAAACAAACCAGGTATTTCCTGCCATATAATGTCATCCCTGGCAATAAAAAGGAAAAAGAAGAGGTTTTAGAGTGGTTTGCCATCTTTCTCTTGGGAGAGAATTACTCTGCTCTTGGCAGGTGGTGAGTGACTGCTTTTGTATCACTGCTTTTGTCTTATTTTCTTTCTTCCTTCTTCTGCTTCTTTTTAATTAAACAATTTTTATCTGGAACCATAAGATTTCTTGATTTTTCTCTTCTATTTCTCTTCTGCTGTCCCACTGGGGGCAGGGTGTGGGTGGTTAGTTACTAACCAAAATTTTTTTGGTAATTGCTATTTTCTATACTAGAAAAAAGTCTCTCATTAGTTATATTAAATGCAATAAGGTTTTTTTTTTTTAATTCTTAGCATTAAAAACTCAACAAATATTTGAAGTGTAGGGAGGCTTTTTTTTCTAGTCTACATTGTGTGGCTACAGTCAAAAAACTGGCCACCTGTTAGGAATAGAGCTCAGAGCCTCCAAAGCCAGAAGATTATCTCACACAACCAAAATTTCACTTCTCGACCTTTCACTAGAGAATAATCGTGGTACCAAGGGGCTAAGGTTTATGATACTAGAGCTGGCATGAATTTTCCCAGTGATTTCACATGCAGCAGCAAAGGTTTTTTATAGATACATGTGGGCCAAAAAATCTGGGAAGAGACACAGAAATTGCATAGAAATGGACTGGGAAAAAAAAACAAAACAAAACAAAAAAAACCACCAGTGATGCTTTGAAACAAGGAAAGGACATGGATTTAAGAGGAAGAAGAGTCCAGAGGATTTCAGGACCCTGGGTAAACACTCAGAGAACTGTAATGGTTTTCTCTATCCTGTCTCATGCTGATACATGAGTCAGTTTTATTTTGTTCCCCATCTCATGATGTAACTGTCATTGCCCCACCAATTTAACTGTAAATACCAGTCCCAGAAGGAAGGAGATTTTCAGTTGTGTATTCTGCTGAGGTCAATATATTCCCTGAAGGCAGTGACTGTAGAACTAGTCCTTTAAAAAAACACCCACATTTTCTGATGACATTTTCTGATGAAAAACAAAACAAAACATAAATATTTCAAACCAGCTTTCTCATTTGAGCAGTAAGTTCATATTTAGATTAACTCCAAGTATTTTTTTTCAAAATCACTTTATGTTTCAGTCTCCCTTTTTTCCTATTTGTAGATGTGTTTGAATTTGTTAGTAACACAGCAGAGATTCTTCCCTTTAAAGAAAGCAAGTGCTGCACTGACACATGGGGCAGCCAGCAGCTCCAAGGCTCACAGCACTTGTCCCACCTTCACACAGTCACTGCCATCAGCTGCTGGTGCACAGGCTCTTAAACCTCTGAGATACAGAACTCACATTCACGAGCTGGGAAGGGCTGAATGTGTACATGGAAATAATTCAAGTATTTTGGAAAATATTCCACAATAAAATTAATGCATAGATCACATCATTTTCATTGACTTTGGGTTTATATTTTTTTACCTTAATATACAATACTTGTGAACTGGAGGTTTATAACTGCAGTTCATTTGAAAGTCTTATCAAACACTAATTTAATTTTAATGATGCAAGCCATTTACATATTCATACACACATATGCATTCATGCTAAACACAGGTTCCCTTTACAGGTCTAAATATATAAATGTAAACCTTGAATATTTGTCAGAGTTACTTGCTTATGTCTGGTATTTCCAATGACATTAAAAGGAAATCTTTCCATAAAAAAGCAGAAATATCACAAACATTTTTTTTCCTTAACAAAAAGGAAATAGCATTTCTTTTGAATATTAAACATTGTTTCATTATGTTGAAGCAAGTAGATAATTATGCAATAATTTCATACTAAGTTATAATTACATGTATATATAAATTGCTGTCAACATCAAGTGGAGTGAAATATGTACTTCAATGTAAATAATGGAATAAAGTGGAAGGTTAATTAGACATATGATTGCAGTCAACAGTCTCCTATCCTAGAGAAGAAAGACAGGAAATAAAGATTGGTATCACCATTCTGTTTTCATCACTGCACTCTCTGCTCCTCTCCCTTGCTGCCCTTATTCATTTTTGATGACTATTAGTCTTTCTTATCTTTTTGTGCTCTTTTTCCTCTCCTCTCCCTGGCATTGCTGTTGCAAGAACCAAAACCACTCACAATTTATTTTCCCTTTGGACTACAATTTACCGACAGGAAAGGTAAGAAGAAGACACTCAACACCTGAGTCCAACCTGGCCAGTATGGAGCAATGTTTGTAGTTCTTGCATAAAAGAAACAAGTCTGTGTGCCATTCTTCAGAACACCTTGACAACTTGATTCTTTTTCTACTACTAGACATCTCAGTTTGAGGTCCTGTCTTGAATCTGGATCTTAATTAATTCACAGTAACAACAAGCACTGTAAAGTTCCCCTTTACATTAATTTTCCTCTTTTTTTGTTTTGTTTTGTTGTTTTTTTTGTGGTTTTTTTTTGTTGTTGTTGTTGGTTTTTTTTTTTCAGATCCATTCTTTTTATGATAAATATGTACTTAAAAATGCTGCAAATGTTTTTTAAGTGGGGTAGGGTCAGGACTGTAATGCATAAAAACAAATGTCCAAAAGCTTCCTAACTTGTTTCCTGATACTTTTTGAGAAGATACTGAGCCAGCTTTGAATAATTTCATAATGTGATAAAATATAATTGTCATGAAATACTTTCAATTGATTTCCGTATAAAAGACAATGTAAAGTTTGATCAAGCCTTGGAAGGGTGCAGGTCATAACTCTCTCTTTTCCCTCTCCCTCCTCTTTCTCCATGCTTGTGTCCTTTGTGTCCCCCCCCAGTCCCGTGCCCCTGCTCTCCCACTGCTCCTCCCTGCACCAGGCACATGAAAGGCTCAAAATGCCCCAAAATGCAGGGTCAGAGTGGTGAGAGCTGGATCCATCCATTCCTTGCTGCAATGGTTGCTTTGCCGTTCCTGCTCCAAACTCTTACCAGCACAATCACATCCAGGGATTTGGTTTAGATTTTTCTGTCCATTCACAGTTTGTTAGGTCTGTGATATTTTTTTGAGAAGACAAAGAGTCCAAAGCCTTTCTTTGGTATTTTTAGAAAGTGATTTTTCATGAAGACATCTAGACCATTTTATTTTAAGACTCTAAGCATTTAAAGCATATATAATTTCAAACATTTGTTAGATCCTTGTTCAATAGCCTAAATCTGTGTCTGACCATTTTGCCTAAAGAAGCTAGACCATACAAACAATTAGATTTTGAAAAGTAAGGAACATTGAGCAGACATATAAAAATAAGGCCTTTACAAACCCTATAAACCCCAGATTATAGAAGAATCCTTAGGATTTATAATTTCACAGGGAATTGTGAAGAGGAAACTGTGGAGGTCTGGATTATTTTGAAAGTCCAATAGATCAGCACACGAAACAGAGAGCTGAGGAGTGTTCCAGTTTCTTACAAACCTTTTTAAAGTACAGAGGAGTTTTGTGAGAAAAACACCTTCTGTTCAAAAGTTTTGAAACACAGAACTGAAGGCAGCTGTCATTCCAGGTCTTTCTGAGATGAGCAATCTTGAGCCTTTTTTTGATATCTAGTTGTGAGTGATTGTGATTCAGTTGATGGCTGACTTGACGTTGATAAAAAAGATCTTCCCTGTCTTGGTAGTCCAAACAGAATGAGAAATCCTCATCAATTGGGAAAACACAAGTCATGCTGGACCCCTCAATGCTGTAGGAAGGAATATACTCGGGCTAAAGAGTAGACTCACAAAAAAAAGTAAATTAGAACTGTATTGTTTGGGTAACAAAGGATGACAGTTTTGAGAGGGGAAGATAACTAATTAGTGCCCCATTCTCATTTTTACAATACCACCGAGGCTGGCAATCAACAAGTGTTTAAATGTCTGGATAATTCAGAAATAAACACTCTGTGAAGGCTTCTTTTATGTTGACATACAAAGTCATTCATTCCATTTAGTGTAAGTCAAAGCTTTTTGGGGATAGTGTATAAATTATATATCTGGGTGGAGTGCCTTTGGCAGTCACACAAAGCTGCTAATATTGTAAATGCTTTGAACTATCTCACTCAGGCATGACCACTGGCATTGGCCACTTCAGGTGTGGCATTAGTGTCATGTCTCCTCCCAATAACAGGATCTCCACTTTTGCAGCATCTGCCAGCAATGGAATTGACCATCTATTTTAGTCTGAATCGAAATCATGCTCCTGAACATTTTACCTGTGTGAATTTGATCTGGAGATGTACTAATGCACCACATCTATAAATAGCAAAAATACATCTAAATGCAATGGAACAAAAGACTGAATGTGTCTCAATATTACAATTCTAATAGAACAGCTGGTGAAACAGAGATTTGGGACTCAGTCCAAAGCCTACAGAGCCTCGTGGAAAGGCTGAAGTGTCTCAAAAATCTAATTTCATTGCCCTGATTTAGACCATAATTGTATAAGCTGGCTTATGATTCCCCCCGAATTCATTAGAGGATGATTTTCAGTCTGGCCTCCTCCAGCAGAGCCCTTTTCAGGAGGCTTGAGCAGAGGCAGGACACGTGGCTGCTGCTGTTTGGGTGTGTGGGTCCGCACAGCAATCACCCACAGAGCTGTCACAGGCAGCAGAGGCAGAGCACTTTCTGGGGGCTACTTCTTTGATATGTTCTTGAGTTTCTGTGCTTTTTGTCAGAAACCTGGGACCTGTGAGAACCTTCAGAGGAGCAGGAGGTTGCCTGCTGCTGCCAGGAGGGACTAAGGACCAGGTGGGACTAAGGATCTTCCTCTAGCAGATTGTGACAAACTGTCTCCTGTCCTTTAGCAAATACACCAGTTTTTGCTGTCATTGACTCTCAAAGTAGGTAAAAATAATATCTATTTAAGTAATGTTTGCTGGTGCTTAATGATTGAATCACTAGCTGAACAAAAAAAAAAAAAAAAAGAGGAAAAAAAAAAAAAGAAGGTTATACAGTGGGTTTAGTAAAGTTGAAATTTATCCCTAAGAAACACCCAACTGTAAACTCCCTTTGCCGAAGAAGGAACACTGTCTATATATATATATACACACACATATATATATATATATTTATAGATATATATATTAAAGAGAAAATATTTTTAAATGCTTCCCTTTTTATTAAGGACACACACTTGCAGCATACATAAAACACTATTTCCATTTTTCTCACTTTCAGCATTTCCTTCATTTTCATAATCTTTGAAATAATTTAGTTTTCTCTGATATCTGTTGAAAAATTTGTACCACTTCATTAAACTTATCCACCAACAGTGACACAGATTTTAAGAGTTATAATCCTGCTTTGTCTTTGTGGGCAGAAGCACTTTCCATTCAAAATAAATAATGAATTTGGTGAGATGATTTCGTTGTCTTTCATTTCTTTCCCAACAGTTACTCTAATCCCCTCTTTCCTTGAGAAACGATTATCAATGTGAAGGTCCTAACCTGGAAACAGAAAGGAATGAATCCTCTCCACCATGTTCCTTGCTTAGAGATGTTTCCCGAGTAACCTAAGAGTAAACTAAGGGGATTTACTTAAATATTTATTTTATTTTTTAGAGATGGATAAGATAGAGACCATATAATGGTAATTTACTTGTCATCTGTTCTCAGAACTTTCAGATGAGATGTTCAAGTTCCATATACACAAAAATTAGTGAAGCAACTCAAGGTCATTGCTGCAGTGTACAGGTTTCATGGAATGATAAACCTAGAAAAATAAAACTTCAATTCTCATTTCCAAATCTCATATCTTGTCTTTACAAAACTCAGATTATATAAGAGACAAAACTTTTAGGTGTCATGAGGGTGAGGAGTAGTTGAGTAGTAGTAGTTTCTGCTAAGAAATGGTGTTTTGAACTTATAAACAATGCTCACAAATTCCTCTTTGAACATGGGCCCTGCTCTATCCATTAAATTGCTGCAGCTTCTGCAGTTTTCAGCACAACTTTGTCAAGGTAATTCTTCTTTGACTTTTTTAATCTGTTCAACTTCTTGGTTGTGCTACTGATATATTACTTATTGAGGACATACCTACTTCAGCCTGTTATTGGGTTGTTGCACATTCCAAATTATGATTTAAATAGAATAAGTAGGAAAATGAAATGGACTGTAAAGGCAAAAAACCAATTAAAATAAAAAGAAAAATAATCACACACAGAAAAAAAAAAGCACAAAAAACAACCAACAATAAAACCAAAATTCTTAAGTAATTTTGTGGAGCTCCTAGATACACCAACAGATCATGTTTGTTAGTTAAGTGTCATGTTCCCTGGGATAGAGAAGAACAACCTATCCCTTAGTAAATTCACTACATGTTTCCTTTCCTTGGAAAATTCTGTCAAACTTTAAATTTTTCAGATTTTTGTTTTAATGTAATAGTAAATATTCCTAAATAAAAAATTAAATTTTCTCCTTCTCTTTTGCCTCTTTGCTTTGAGTAGAAAAAGAGAGAGAAGGCAGGGAGGGGTAAGACACCCTCAAACAAAAATCACAGGATGGAAATTCAAATTAGAGACAGAAAAAATAAAAATGTGAAGGAAGAGGATACCTTTTGCATCTTTTCATTACTTTGTTTATGTTTTCCCTTGAACAATAACTTCTTAGTTGACTTTCTCTGCTTTTTATCTGAATTTAATCTGTGATAGCAGCAAAGCTAAATGATTTATGTTCTTATCAAGAATATGAGGATAAGAGAATAAGAATAGAAAAAAAAATAGATAATATAATAAAATAGGACAAAAGCTTGATAAAATAGAAGATCATGAGCTTGGACATACTAGTGTTTTTTCTCCTTACTCACTACGGAAATATCCAAGGAATTCTCTAAAATTTGTGCGAATTAGCATATTTGATTGCCAGCATACTGGTGGTTTTCTTGGTGATGGGGTTTTTTTTGTTTGTTTGTTTTTATTCCAGTGGAGGACTGAAAACTATAAAGAAGAAATTGGCTAATTGCAGTGTGGGGAGTAAAGGTCTGGGAAAGGTTTGTCAATGAGCCTGGTGAGGATATGCACCCTTTATGAGTCTGTCCCAAATAAAGAGTGGCACCAAAGGCACTGGGGATGGGGACAGTTTGAGGAGTGTTGGATGATAAACTGGAGAAAAATAGCAAAGCAAATTACAGCTAGCAGATGTAACACGGTTATACTGCCCTGTTCAGGAGTTCATGGAGGCTGCAAACTACTGGTTTCCAACTCCTAATGTATTCAATGTACCATAGACTTTAAAGGGGGTGTTAAAGCTAATGTGAAAGTAAAACCTGGCTTTTCTTCCCTAAATGGATGTTTTCTTTTGAGCAGCAGTTAAAGGAGTATATGGAGAGGAGAGATGGATAAAAAAGACATCTGCAAAGTCACTAAAATGAATCTCTGTGTATTACAGTCTCTTGGGTAGTTCAATAAAAATCTGTTTTCCACTGTGCTTCATTTGAAATAAGCAAACTGAAGATGTCACATATTGAATGAGCTACATTGCTTGGACTGGTTAAATGAAACAATTATGTGTGATAAAATTATGTGGAGGTGTCTTTCTGACAGGCAAATGCATGTCAGAAACGATAGATTACCTAACTTAGGTACTGTCCTTTGAGCTGGTTTGCTAATGATAATTCTAATTATTTTTTCACATCCAAGCGGGGAATATCCATTCCAGGCTAATTTTCCTTCTTTGAGTTGCAAACCCCTAGAGTATTCCAGCTTTAACACAGACTTAATTCATTCCAAAGTGCATACTTTATTTGGATATTGCGTATTTAATCAACTTCTGCAGTGGCCTGTATTTGAACAGAGGGTAAGGGCGGGGGGGAAGCAAACTTCCTTCTGATTTTTAAACTCTCCAATGGTTTTTGTTCAGTGTCTGACCTATGGAACATGTCAAAACTGAATAATTTATGTAACAAAACAAAGACAACAAGGTCTGAGGAGATGTATGATTTTTACAATAGAGAACATTCAGGGACATGATCGCATCCAAGACACGCTCCTGAATTTTAAGGAGGATTCTTTTTTTTCTCCTTATTTTTCTTCGCAAGTAAATGAGCTCAAAGATGCGAAAAAAGACATTAGATTCCAGAAAAAATTAAACTTTTAGTACACAGTAGGTAGGAATTAACTGCTTTCTTTGCTCCTTGGGATTTACTGTGGACCTCAGGGAAGGAATGTTCTAGGAGGTTGCCGTAGCAACACTGTACTTTAATAATTGCATTAGTCTGAAACTGAAAAGCCCTCAAAATACTATAGAAAATCACACAGTGTCCACAAAAGACCCAAACTTAGCACCTGATAGAGAGGCTTCTTTTCCCTAGATTTTGGGTCTTCTTTTCAGACAAGATTTGGGTAGGTTTTAGTGTTATAGGAGTTCTCTATCTGGGGGGGTGGGCAACATTCCATATTAATCAACATTCCACATTAATCAACAGTCCATATTAATATCTGACCTCATTCTCAAGGTGTGGCGCAGAACACAGGCACCGAGTCCTGTTTCTTCAGCCTTTCCTCTAAACCCACCCCAGGGAAGATGTGACAGTGCAGAAGGGCAGAGGTGGATCTCTCATTGCATGTGGAAAACTGAAATCTGATGGGAAAACAAGGTCCACTTCTATAGGGGAAAGAGACATTGCAAACTCCTTTGGACTTGTGTAGAGGAAAGAGTCACTGCCGTCTCCTTTGGACCGGGATATTGCAGATGTTCCCTGAGGCTCAGGAATCCTGGGTGGGGAGCAGCAGGTGAAGGTGCAGGCACGTGGCAGCAGATTTCCATCGCTGCAGGGTCGGGCACCCTGAGCTCAGTGCTCAACCCTGCTTTTACACAAGTGACTGTAAGATACTAATGGTTAATATTTCACTCTAAAATCACACGCACATATGCACGTGATTATCATTTTCATTTAACTACATGGTTCATAGGTGTATCTACAATTTTATTGCAAAATTAAGATACAATAAGAAATACTTGCTTATTGAATTGGTTCTTGTTAGTCAAAGCATGCTGCCACCACTGAAAGCTTGCATTTCTTCTTTTCAGTCTGTCTTTTAGAATCTTTTAGTGAAAAAAGAAGCACAGCATTTTATTCCTCACAAGTTTTGTTCTCTTCCATTTTGCAAAAATTGAATTTTCCATCCTCTTCTCTGTTTGCAGTGAGGCATGGACTACAGGCAATTTACTCTCCTCCTTGGTAAAAGCATATGATGAAAATGAACCTCTGGAAACAGGGCTTGTTACATTGTCATTCACCATCAGCTAAAAATATAGATTTCTCCCAGTAAAAAAAAAATTGCTGCCATGTTATATGTTAATGCAAGAGTAGCTTAAAATCTTGTTATTGTGGGTTAAGGCTCTGATTATATAACACAAGTTTCCATGAAATAGAGATTGTGCTGATTGAAATTCTTTTTCAGGTACTAGAGTCAGAACCTAGAACCTTTGATACCTAATTTTGATAGCCTTTTTCATTTGTTAAGAAGATAAAAGTTGACAGCTCAGGAAGATGTGTGAATATTAATGTTCACAGCCAAGCAAGAAGCATCACTTTAAAATGAAACCTTGGTTAAATTCTGCGCATGCAAGTTTGTGAATATGCACTTGAATTTTCAATCCTAACAAACTCAATTTTATTTTTTCTACTGACCAATCACAAATATGTTTGTTCATTGTTGTTTTCCAGAAATAGCTGTCACAGGAATTGCAGTATTTTACTTGCAAATATAATATATAAATTGTATATATGTATACAGACTGGTGAGGAGATTAATAAAGACTTGTAGAGTCAGAAGATTTGGGAGCAGGGCTATAGACAAACTTTAGGAAAACAGTGTGGGAATGTTTTTTAAAAGGTCATCTATTTAATCCCTCTATGTCATGTGTATTTCAATTTACCTACATTTTTATGAGAGTTAGTTAAGCTCTCCAGGTGCTATAAGAACAACAGAACAATAAAATCTAAAGTATCTAAATATAATATCTGAAAGATTCATTCTATATACAGAATATATACTTTATATATGAGACTAGACTATCTAAAATTTTTATTTCTATTCAGGTAGATAACAACAAATAGGAGTCCATTTCATTTTATAACAATATTCACACATATTTTTTTGTAATGTGCAGATATCCTCACTATTGCATCTTCAGTTTTCAAATCCTACTTTGACATCATCAGTGAGAAATCATTTGAATTTCTGATTTAATGTTCTCTGAGTTTTTGAATTCTCCAGTGATATTGCCATTTATTCAATAAAACTTTTCCTTCTGAATGCAAGCATTGCATTAACATTGTCATCAATTTAAATAATAAACCTTGAAAAGCCAGGAGTATTGAGGGAGTTTTCAATAGCAAAAAACTTGGAGAGAGAAGATAACAAGAAACCTAAATCTCACTTTTTTGTTCTAAACTGTATTTTAATTTAGATTGATGACACATCAACCTGTTTTTGAGATAAACAATTCACAGAGTTTGAGGTTATCCTGAAATAGTCTAGCTGGAAAGGAAACATTTCTGTGTCTTGAAGACAATTTGCACACCTACCGAAACTCAGGGTAATGTGTTCCCTGTTTAATCCAGTGTGTGTATTCCAGAGCTGCACCCAGTCACAGCTCCACAAGGATCTGCCTCCACTCCCAGTGCTGGCACACTTCAATTGTGGAGTTAGCTGAAGACCCTGCGAAAAAACTGTGGGGAGCAAAGGGCTCAAATCCTAAGCTTTGCTGATGAGGAGGGAGAAGTTTTGCTGCAGGTGACCTTGGACCTTGCTGCCAGAAGTGTGGGTGCAGGAGAAGCCCATTTGTGATGCCTGGTGCTGCTCCTCTGCTCTGTGAGAAGCAGAATCCCCGTGTAGAGAAAAATGTCACAGGCTTGACCTGGTGCTGGGGGCCATCCCAGGTGCCTGGAGCCAAGCTGTGGGTGCACACAGCCCCCGGCTCCATGGGGCAGTGCCCCTCTGCCAGCAGAGCGGAGCCCCGTGACCCGGGCTGTGGGGCAGCGATGGGATAACCTCTCCCTGCACTCCAGCTCTGCCTTGCCGGTTGCCTTGGTTACCTCAGTGTGTTGATTCACACAGAGACATCTTCAGCTCAATCCCTCTGTTCCCTCTAACATCCAAATGAACACTGTAAATAATGTGTATGGGAAGATTTTAAATAGGCCCTTAGCTTTTCAACACCATGGAGGTTGTTTAATAGCACGGTTAAAAACACGTTTTCTTAGGGAAAATCTGCAGGTGAAATGTAGGATAGGATCTTGTAATATTGACAGTCAAGTCACAGACAGAAAATCAAAATCAGGCTACTGATTATATGTCATATATTCATTTAATGTCCTCGAATAGTAATATTCTAAATCGTTTTGAAGGAAGGTTTTATAATAGAAATAATCTACTTGCAATGTAAAACCGGTCACTTCCATCCAAATGCAATGGAATAAGATATTCTTATTATAAGATATTCTTGTTCTTATATTCTTAAGCTCTCTTCACTGTTTGAAGAATCAATTAGATTTTGAAATATTAATCCACATCCATTTCTTGTGTAAGAAAACCAAATTCAATACTAATACATGGGAAATTCCAATCAACTGGTATTATGGCATGGGTAATTATCTCCTTTTTTCATATAGCCTTACATTAGCAGCAGATCTTGAACCAAACTGTTGTGAGACATTTTCCCACTTGTTTCTTGACCCAGGCTAAACTTGTTTAAGACAAATGCAGAACTTCCTCTGCTGGAGTTATTTGCCAGATTTTCTTCCCTTAGTTTCTGACTCACACCCTGGAAATATGCCTCAAGCTTTGATTGAGTTCCAAGGGAAACAGGCAGCCTTTTGGAATCCTCGGGTTAGAAAATCAATATACCAGCTCTTCTCTATAGGGGGACCATATAGAAAGAAATAATTTATAGACATAGATACAATTATCCCAGTCCATGCTGCTATCTGGAATCCTTAGCCTTAATCAGCACATACGACAGGAGAATTTCAATGTTTTATTGTCTGCTTATCTCCTCTTGGCAATGGCAGTGGCTTTAGGCTTCAGACTCATTTGTTTGGGTCTTGCAGTGGCCTTTGATACCATTAGCCCTGAAGTCTTACTGATGTCCTGGTTTGTAAAGAATGCCAGGAGCAGACAAAGCGGTGCTCTGTCCTTGCACTCTGAGATGAGAACAGCTGACCAGAGAGACATCCACACTAACACTGACCCTTGGAGTGGAGTGGTAATGCCACCATCAATTCACACTTCTGGTAGTAGCAAGACTAAGCTCACATTTTGTTGAATTGCATTGATATTAGGAAATGAATAACAAGGTAGAAGGTAAGTTGGAGATACTAGAGGCCTGTCTGCCTGAACTGCCAGTGCTTCATGGGAGTTCCTGTTGTGTTCTCTTCATTTTCTGTTCTGAGCCCATGTTCTGGCTCCTTTGCTGTGCAGCGGACTGCAGACGTGGCAGAGGAAGATGAGTAACACAGCATCATGTTTAAAGCTCCAGAATAGTTTAGATTTGGTATCAGACATCTTGAATAGAAATATCTCTGTTTAAGATACAGTAACATCAGAGTTCTAGATTATTCAACTCTAGAGAAAGAAAATTGCCAAAGACAAATATGAGTATTTACAGTTTTGAGGCAACAGTGTATCTTCTCAAAAAAATAATAAAAAAAAGGCAGGAAATTTCCAACTAGACATGCTCTTATTACTTCAACTATTTGTATCAGTTTGTACATTTTATCTAGTCTTTTTTAAGTTTGATTGACAGTGTATTACTGAGATTGGAGGAATGAGATGACAGAATGACTTAAAAAGAATTTTCATCAAGTGCAAGAAAAAGGAGTGTGACTGCTACATGCTGTAACCAGTTTGCAGGTAGTTCATGATTGCAGCTTAATGTGCTGAGCTTAATCTGCTCATTCATGAATGCATTAGGTCTGGTTACCTTAGAGGGTGACACTTCTCTCCAGTAAGATTATTTTAAATATTAAAGTTAAAACATTCTGAAAAAACTCTGAAGAAACTAGAAGTGATAAAGTCAAAAGGCTATTAAATGTAGTTTGAAATACTCTGTAGAGCTAGAATGGCAATAATGAATAAAAAATTTTAGAAAAATATCTTTTAAACTCTTTACACTTTTTCTATTAGAAGACATACATCTGTATAATTCTGTGAGATTCTTTTTTACACTTAGCTATCAAGCAGGCAGCAGGATATTCTTTGCATGAGGTCTTTGTTTCCTACCTCAATAATCTGATATTCAAATCAAATCGCATTCAAATACCTAGTTGCTCAAACTTATTTTATTTTAAAGACAACTCTGAGTTAAAAGGAACTTGGAAGATCCTTTTGAACATTTGACTGAACAGTTGTTTACAGGTTGCAGAGAGAGTACACTTCCCAGCTCAGTAGTAGATAAGTGAAAGAAGGTCTTTCTGAGCTGGTCTGTGTCCATATATGTTTTTTGAGCCAAAATTTATATAAATATATTAAAATTACTGATTCGTGTTAACAAAAGAAAAAAAACCTTTTACCATGAGTCAAAACCCATTATACAATCTCTAAGTTCCAAAATTGTTAAATAAATAATATTTTACCATGTTGGCTTTGATTTTTTAATCGAACAGCTACAGTCCTTCTGTCTTTGTTCCCTCTGACATTCTATTATATCATCGCTGGAATGATGGGCAGCAGTACTACAGATCTTCAGAAAAGGTAGAAAATTACTTTGCTGTCTGGTCACAGTAGGAAAAAAGAACTCTTCAGGTCAATCCTGAGAACATCTTGCTTTTAAATGAGAAAGGCGTCGATTAAAAATAGCCCAAATACCATCAGAACAATCCAGAAATACTGGGATGGGCTCAAAAGAGCTACCAGACAAACAGCAGACACAAAGAAAACTACAGCTGGGCATCTATTGGCCTAGAGATAATACAACCAGCAGGAGAAGAGAGAAGGAAAACATGTAAGGAGAAAACAAAGCATGAAAAAGGAGAAACATGAAAGTCACTGTGAAATGAGGAGCCGATGCCAGAATATTTGACACTGAAGGGCAGGATCTGAACAGACTTCTGAAACTCTGAGACACACTCCCTTCCAAGGCTAAGTTTGCTACGGTAAGATATTAACTAAGAGGGATGTCTAGGCAACTCCAAAACCAAAAGGAAAACAAACAAAAAACCCACAACAAAAACCAGAATAAAACTGAAAAATAAGAGGTAAAGCTGGAGTATAAATTTTTAATGTTCAATATGACTTCAGTGTAATTCTACTATTAAGTTTGTTGTTTTAGAAAAAAAAAATCTAGCCCGTTGTGATTAATTCTCCCTACTAATTTTTTCCTTATTTTTTGACTCTAGCAGTATGCCTACATTCCTGGATCCAAAAGAAGGATTAAAAAGCAAAGGTACTACAATATTTAATTTGACTTATTTTCCACTTTATTCATCTTCTCAGGCTTTGCAGAGAATTATAAAGTAATTATTTTTTCTACACACACTATGACAGGAATTACTACATTGCTATAGGTTATTTTCTTCTGAAACATGTCAGAGATTGCAGCAATGTACAGTGGTGTGACTCCTGACTCATGTCTTCATTTTATACATTTGACAAACCAGTCCTCGTAGGATTGAGTAATAGTGTTTCAATTAAATGTTATTCTAAGAAATGTTATAATATCTGTCCTTCCTATAATCACTTGTAGGAAGTGAACAAGAACAAGGCATATACTATTAAGGAACATTTCAAGGGTTTTTGATATTCCACAATATGCATTCCAGTCCTACAATTTAACTAACACAATTTGTTAGTCATTTGACTTAAAGTATTCATCTGCAGTTAGGACAACCACTTTCCCATTATAGACAATTGCATTTCATTTCAACTGCATTTTATCTCAATTCAGTTGGCTACTCAAATATGATTTTCTAATTCACCTTTTATGGAATTAGGGATACTTCAATATGTCAAAGGCATAGGCCTTATCTGAAATAATTTCATTCTAAGATGCTTAAGTGAGGAATTATTCCTTTTCACAAGAAAAGTCTTTACAAGACTGAAAGAGGTCAGCAAGTCCCATTTTCCTTCATCCATTTTTTCAGAGTTCTTCACTCACTGCTGCATGTAACTGTCACACACAGGTCTCTTGCAAAGTGATTATCAAGGCTCTTATTTTCTTTTCATTTCACAACTGTACTCATAGCATAAACTTCATCAAACATCAGACAGCTCTCTATGGACTAAAAATGACACAGAAAAGAAAGGCACCCAAAGCCTGTGAAGAAATTCATGTCTGTCTCATTACCTCCTGCCCAAGGAACAGCTTCATTTTGTAGGTTGTACTGGAGAAGAAAGTGTTTTATTGCAGCCTGTTTAAATTTACATGATCTTTCTATAAGCAGGTACTGCCATCTTTCCTAATCAAGTCCACCTCACTATCATCTGATTTGACTCCTGTTTCTCTTTACTTCCTGCACCTGACTCCACATTAGCTGATATCATGCCTGATATCTAGGGTTTGCCTAAATTATTCCTTGCTCTCCCCTACTCTGAATCTAAATTTTCCACTAAATTCTCACTATGTCTCAGCACTCTCTGCTTAATGGTTCAATGACCACTTAATATAAACACTGATTTCTTAGGAAAAAGTATTTCTGTCTTTCCTATAATCCCCACTTAAGCTGCTGAGCAAAGAATCAGGACAAGCTTCTATGTCACTGTGGTCATTATTAGTGTTAATTTTGGAGGGTCTTCTGATACAGTCTTGCACCAGTTGGAAATAACACGTATGTAGAATGTTAAACCAAGTGGAGGTTGAAGTTCTGGATTAAACCATCAAGGAATTACAGCTATCTTCCATTTCAGGACTTTGGGAGATAGTGAAGACACGAAAGCGGCTCTGAATAACAATGTTTTTTATTCAATGTGGTTTTACAAAGCTGGTTTCCCTACGGAGACTGCTGAGACAAGGCAAGTGGTTAACAGCTGTGATACAGGAGTCATATCGGGGTGTCAGTGACAAAATTCCAAGAGCTGTAGCTAACCTCCAGGAACAGTAACAACTTCCCTACAAAACAGCCAACAGGAAATTTTGACATCTCCTCGAAATCTCAAGGTGGACCTTTCCCTGCAAAAGCCCTCCTGCCTCTCACCACAGCAAAGATGTGAGGGATAGGAGCCTTCTCTTTGACCACTTCTTCATTCACTGTCTGCTCGTGGGGGAGCTTGTGAGTCAAACACCCATTGGAAAGTAGACAGAAAAAGCATTTCCAGGAAGAAAGTGAAAAAGAAAACAGGCAAAATAATCCAAACCAATATTAACTTCTTGATTTGCATAAAGGCATAGTTTGCAATATACTCAGTAAATTATACTGCAATGGAAAACAGCTGACACTATTATGGGACAATATATTTTGTAACATAAATATAATATATATTTTATAATATAAATATATAATATAATATAGGAAATATAATATAGTAGGAAAACAGACTTTTCCATGTCAAAATATATAAACAGCAGAAAGCAAATCAAATAAACCCCCCTTAAACCCATAGAAACAGCAGCAAAAGATTTGTCTTCTCAGGCAGCATTTTCACGTTTTTTCACTATTTGCACAAAGACTGGTGGTTATTAATGTTTTAAAGGCAGTTTACTTGCTACAGCTTCATTTCATGTTAAGAAAGGTGCACAGTCTGTGATTACAGCTGTCTCTTCTCTTATCAGCAACTTGCATCATTATAACTCAACCTTGTAAGAAAATGTCAAATTCCTTCTTGTTAATTTTAAGTTTTTAAAAGTTCTTGTTGATATTGGTAGTTGCAGTCGAATTATGTGTATATCTGAGACCTAAAAAGATGCAGTTTTCCAGGTTGAAGAGATTAAATCATATTGGTTTAAGTAAAAAAATTCTTTACAGATTATAAAAATTTAATTTTGAAATTAGTCATCTATCTGTATGAAATAGAATATTTCTTAATTCATATGATCTAACTGAAAAACCAGGAAAAAACAAGTACTTCAAACATAGTACATTCCTTTGTTCTGTTCTCTGAGTGTTGGGTATACTTGAAATTGTGGAATAAAATTATGCAGACAGTAAAGCCAGGAGTACTGGAAAATGAGAATATGAGCCTATATCTGTGCAAGTTAAATCTGCTGAGTCAAGATTTAACAAACATCGACCTTACTGCTTATTCACTGGTTTCTTTTTCACTGTTACTCTTTTTAGTTATTAGGCAAAACTGCATGTTTACACTGACTGACAAAAGCCCAATTTCTTTTATGAATTTTAGTACTTCTAACCTGCCAAGTTTAAGGGTTACAGACTAATAGATACTCCTCAGAAGAAAAAAACGTTTCTCTTCCTATCTGGAGAAAAGAGAGGTGGCTGTCTCAGTTTTCATAATTCCAGGTTTTCAAAGATCCCTGCTCATTGAGATAATCTAAGAACACATTGAAGGTATCCATCTTTGCCGAGAAGTTTTTGATTAATCTGGAGGATACACTCTCACAGCTGCTGCTCCATTATAGCACCTGCCATTGCTTTCCTTACCCACGTCTGTACCAAAGAAATTGTGTTGTGGATCACTTGTTTTTCCTCTTCAGTAATATTTTTAGTAGTAGTAGTAGTAGTAGTATTTATTCCTATTATTGTATCTAATCTTATTTTCTGTTATTAAACTATACTGTTCTCAACATCCAATTTTGCCTTTGATTCTCCTTGCCATTCCACTGTGGGAGGCTGAAGAGAGAAAGGGATTGATGTGGTGTGTGATGTCTCATCTCCACCTGCACCACAGCACTGGCTGAAGAGGGCAGCCTGTGACAGTGGTGTGCCTGTGGCTGCTTGAGGAGTGCACTTCACCTCTGTCAGCTGTCCACCAGACAGCCAAAGCTGGCAAACTGTCTCGGGGCTAGCTTTAAAGAAATTCCATGGAATGATAAAATTTGGTCAGAGGGGTAAAGATGAGAGGCAAAATGAACAGAAGCCTTGCAAGACTGAGTGTCGTAGCAATGAAACAGCAGAAAAAGTTCAATACAGAAAATCATAAAGTGATTCCAAAAGAAACCAGTTAATCTGCAAAGGAGAAGGATCTGAATTCATAAGAAAAAGCATAAAATCTTGGGATTCTGATGCATATTTCCACGAAAATAAAGTCTCAGTACTTGTTAGTGGTCCAAAAATGTACTCAAATATTTGAAAATATTAGGCAATAAAAGGAGAGAAATAAAAAGAATGAAATCACCGTGTAAATCTGTGCTTTTCTCAAACATTGAATACAATGTGCAGGACTGGTTGTCTTACCCAAAAATGTATTCAATGGAACTGAGAAAGATTCAGAGAAAGACACAAGTGTTTACATATGATGGTAGAGAAAACATTCTCTGTAGCCTGGATATGACACCACATAAAGAAAATGCCTTAAAGATGGTCATGGAGAGTGTGAATAGGAATTTACTGTTTGCTGTCACTCCTATTACAAAAATATGAGATTATTACATGGATATAATGAAAGCCAAGCTGAAATCAAATAAAAGAACTTAGTTCTTAATAGGAAAAATAACAGACTTTTGAATTTCTAACTATCAGTTATTGTGCACTTAAAAATATCTGTGACCATTGTGAAAAAAAAAATACAAAGAAGTTAAGAAAACCACCTTAGATTTAGGAAATCTACAAAGCACAATACAGTTGATGACAGGAGGATGACAGAGGGAGCAATAATGTGTTTGACTTATTCCTCCCTTGGTGTGGCTTGTGGCCAGTGCCCAAGACAAGACCCTTGGCCTGAGCCCGTGTGGATATCTGCAGGACATCCTGCAGCACCTCCCCTCCCTGCCAAGCCTGTGCACTCACCACAGCTCTGCTTTAGCCACTTTGATGCTCCATCTTCCACAGATGCAATTCTTCCCACTGCACATTCCCAGAGACTTGTTTTATCAATGCAGGGAATGGGAGCTGTGCACAACATGGAACACTCAAGGCTGAAGTGAAAACTCAAAAGTCTGAGTTGAGTTTTTCATTGTTTGTCAGGGTAGAATCCTACTCCTCAGTTGCATCAGTACATAATAAATACAGCAAGCATTAAACACAATGTAATCCTGATAAACTAGAAAATCTAAGAACCTCTAGACATCAGCTTCATGTTGGATCTCTGAGATTTGGATTTCTCCAGCATACTGAAGACTTTTTATCTCATTTAACTACTGTTACTCTAGTCAGCTCTTTAGCAGTTTCCTAGCACTAAGTTTTCTTGGGACTAAGAAATTCTGTGATTATGCTGCTTTCAGGGGTTTGCCTCTGCAGAGTCCCCAGCCATGGACAGCATTCCATCAATCTCCCTGGAAGGTTCTCCCATTCACTGCTGGTTCATGAGACACCATCTCTCACACCTTCTCATTTCTTTCCACAGACTTGCTCTCCTATCCTGGATGAATGATAGGAAAGACAATTTTTCTGTGTTTTCAAACAAAGACTTTCCACTACACCTCATAATTTTCTGTCTGGTGGTCAAAAGAATAAGCCACTAAAGTAGGCACTGCATATTCTCTGATATATGCTGGTCTATTGAAGGGAATTTTTTTTCCCTTTTTTGTGCAAGCACATAAAGGAGAATTTTTCCCATTTAAAATTAAGAACGAAATGCATTTTGATAATCTCTTCTATGTATACAAGCGGGAAATATGGCTTTATGGATATTATTGAAGAATAAACTACTGTGCATACTTGTGACTATTTGCCCAGCAGGTACTTCAGACTGACAGCCTCATCAGTGATGATGATTGATATTGCTGACAAAAGAGTGGACGTTTTCAATATGCCCTGTTTCTTTCCCTTAAATGAAAGATTTTTGAGAGCTTCAGCTCTCTAAAACTTGAAACTTGTCATGGAAACTTGTCACAGAAACTTGTCTGGAATACTGCACATGCAGGTGGAATTCTGCAAGCTATTTTCTTTAAAAATATATAGATAGGGGTTGAATGCAAAATGCTTGACATTCATCCCAAAATTAGCCAGAGCAAGTTTTATATTACAGTGCACTTCAACCTAAGTCTTTTTTCTTACATTGCTCATTTACTTGCACAAAAGTTGTTAATTCTTAAGTGAATAATCAAGTATTAATTGTAGCAATAGTCAAGTAGTAATCAATAGTCAACTGGCAATGCTGCTCATCAGAGATGCTGAGGGTTGTAATGTCCTTCCAAAGCTGTTCATCAGCAGATCTTCAGTAAAATATCTGTGCCTGTGCTCATTCTTTCCATAGTCCTCAGAACTGAGGAGAGAATTCTGGACTCTTTCTTCAACACAGAAAAATTTCCTCACCTTGACACCTTTTCCATGGTTATTAATTTCATATGATATATTAAAATTATCTTTTTGGAACAATTCTTCAGTAGGAAGGGATTATTTTTATATTAAAAAAAAAACCCAGACAAGATCTTGTACAATCTATTTTTAATAGAGCAGACTAAGAGAAATCCTTGAACTCTATTTGCATTAGAGTTACCAAATGTTTATGATCTTTAATTGTTATGACATATGTTAAAAATATAACATATTAGAAATTATTTTTGCTAACAAGTTAATCTTGTGAGGAAAGATTGTTGAAATTCTGAAAAGGACAACTGAGATTTATTCCATTTGGTGTGGACAATTCTATACAGACATAAGAATTCCAATGTTAAATACAGCCAGTGCTAATGATGAAAAGAAATCTTCTAGAAGAATGTTATGATCGAATATAAAAGAAATATTTTAGGAGAAAATTACTTGTTGAAGTTATGTCTGTTATAAAACAGAATATTTAAAAACATGAATATTAAAAAAATCTGGATAATATTATGAATTGATGGCACATTAACTAAATGTCCCAGGCAAACCAGAAAAACAATTACCTTCTAATAAAATGAAGTGTGATTTTTTTTCTGTGATTTTTATGCTAATATTAAACACAGAACCAATTAGAATTATGGTTTCATATTTTATGTTTCTTCGGGCAAATGTAAAAATATAAAGTACTGACAAGTGGGATGGAATTGAGGGAATGCATAAATGAACTAATAAGGTAGCAATAACTATTTTCTCTGAATCCTTATTGGGTGTTTTTTTCTGTGCTCATGGCATTGATTACCTCTTCTTTCCTTTGTGGACAAATAATAGATAACAATTTGAAACAGTCTTTTAACATAACAACATAAAGTCCTTTCCACAGTTTCATTTTTATGGGTTTTTTAGGTTTTTTAACCAAAACAATTTAAAAATAATATTTAAGAGGATTCCTCAGAGTTAAACGTATCAACAAAATTGTGGACCTCTGTAAATTTGACCCAAATGTCTCAACAGATGCTCTTCTTCCACTCCCAACAGGGAGCAGATTCCACAGTCAGGGGTGTCATTCCAGAGCTCAGCTCCTGCTGTCTCAGAGTCACACTCAGGGCACACGGAATTCCGGCCAGTCCCAGTCTCCTGACTGACTGAGGCCTCTGGGAATAAAAGATCAGTCAAGATGCTTCACAAAATGCTAACAGCCTTGTAGAATTTATAATATGAGGAGACATATGTCAGCTTTGTCTGCTGCTGAACAGTTAAATACAACAAGAGTAAGAAATAAATATAATATGAGATTCAACCAGCAGAAGTGTGCATTTGTCATCACACAAGAGAGGTAATACACCTGCTATAAAGCGACTATCAATGCAAAACAGTGCTTTTAATCCAACAGGTTTTGTTGGACTTTTGGTCATAACTAGGAAGAGTCCAGTTACAAGTGGGATGCCAAGAAATAGTTTTCTCCCATGTATGATATGATATTAAAAACAAACAAAAAAAACAAAAAGGAAATGCAAAATTTCTAGCGAGAATTTCTTTTTTTAAATTAGTTTTCTTCAAAAAAATGTAAGTCTTTTGTTTTACTATAAGAAAAAGTAAAGTAGGTGAGGAAGAATGAGTCTAAAAAGAATCAAAGAAATGAATAACCCTTTCTGGTGAGAGAGCATTTGTTGTTCTTGCCTTTTGCTGCACACAGACATTGAGAGTTAGTAGTTACTAACTGGAACAATTCAGAAGAATCTCTCATATGTTAAAGTAACACAAAATGAAGGAGGAGGACAATTTTGAATTAGAATCATTAGAAATTAGAAATTTTGAAAGGGTTTTTTTGGGGAATTTTTTGGGTTTTGGGGATTTTGGGGTTTTTTTCTGTGTATGCACCTTCTGTTTATAACCTCAAATTCAAAACTCTTTTTCCAAAAAAGCCAAAAATTTTCACCTATAAACGTAGAGAACACCTAATTTGTCTGGAATGTGTGGTAACTCGTGGAATAAAGAGGATACATCCTTACTTCACAAAAGCCAGATGACAGGAAACCAAGTGATAGTGATAGAGGTCACTAACATTAAAAACAACATTTTAGAATTTCAGTATTCTTCAGCCACGCCTGACCAATTCTTTTTTATCTTTTGTACTCACCTTCTTAGCTAAATTATAGAATTTTATCTCATTTGCTCCAGAGACAGAACAAATCATTGAATGACATCTGAAAAAAGTCTTCTCCAGACATTATTTACAGTATGATTTTTTTTTTTTACTAATATGGAAATAATTTGAATAAGGAAAATTTCTATGAGGTTAATAATTATATTCCATTTGGATTCACATTTTTAATTCTTCAACTAATTCACTTCATTTTTTATCATGTCTTACCTTGTAAAGAAGCTTTTGTGGTTTAAAGCACCTTAGACAATGTCTTGGGTCCCAAGGAACTCCCAGTCCTGGCCAAGACAATGTTTTAATAAGCTCTTCAAGAAGCCTCCATAGGTGCTGTAAGTGGAGCAGCAGCCAGAAAGTGGGAAAAGACAATAAACAAGAAACAAGCACTAAACCCAGAAGTTAAAAAACATTTGCATTTCAGGCTCCACTTGGCTTTACTTATAGTCAATTAATATCCTATGTCCAGACATGTTTATGGATGCCAGCAGATTTCTTGTACCCTACACGTGAGACAAAAAGTGTTCCGAGAAGTGCCCTGACCTGACCCCACAGGTACAATGCCACTGCAGGATGGAGAATCCCCCAAAGGCAGGTTTAGACCAGAGCACAGAGGAGCCCCACACTGCACATACACACTTATAAAAAACAGCACTTTGATCGTCTCAGGGGAAATTGGGTGGTGGCAATGAGCAGAGATAGCAAAAGGCAGGGGTACATTTGCTAAATACATAACCAGCTTTTGTTTTAGTGCTCCTCAGGATTTACCACCCATCTTCAGACCCTTCACTGATATAAAATTCCTTCTCGCTCATTTTCACTGCTGGAATAGGTGAATAAATTGTTTCCCAAGATGCACTGGCCAGTGTTCTATGGTGAGACCCCTGCACTGTGTAAAAAGTTCCCATACAAGGACCCTGAAAGCAGCAAACAGCAGAACAATCCCACTGTGAAGACCAGCCCTCTCTTTGCAACTCCCTCTGAATTCTCAGAAAGGAGTAAGTCATTGGCCAAACTTTTAGATTCTTCTCCAAATTCTCCCCGGTGTCAAATACATCCAAGATCGGGGCTGGCTATTGACTCGAGGGCACAAAGCTGGCACATTTGCTGGGGCCATTCCCCGGGTGCACTCACAGATGGTGACTCCTCTGTCACAGACCTGCTGCACAGGAGGCTGCTGCGACAAATAAACATCACTGGAAGAGAAAAAACACATGGTAGAACTGGTAGCTTTATTATCCTTCATCACTACATTAAACAAAAAATCAAGTCTTCTGGATTAATCAGTTCCATGTGCTGTGCAGCCAATCACAAGAAAAAGAGTTATTCTTCCAATTATTCAAGTGTTACAGATTAGCTATGTTAGTTGCATACTTGTGAATTAAGTAAAATACAAATAATAAAATTCACTATTTTTGCTGTTTCAAAAATTCTCTGAAATATCAGATTATCTTGCGTTTTCAAAGCCCTGAATATTTGGGAATTAATCTTTTGGGGGGTTGATTTGGATCTTTGTTTTTGTTTATTTTGTTAAATGCACTGTTGGGGATTTTTTCTGAATTATTGAATCAATTAAGAGTGGAAAACAGGAATCTACCTGCATTGTAGCACCTTTAAACCAATGCCATGTTACACATTGTAGGTTCTTTTTATCAACACTATGTGGAAGCACACAAGCAAATGAATTTTCCATTTTTTCATCTAATCATTAATAGAAAAAAAACCCTCTTTTATGTCTTTTAATGCTCTAAAGGACTGCAATTCCTCTATTAATATATGAAGGTTCTGAGCACGTTTGCATGTGTGTGCACATTCCTGTATATCATTTCGTATAGAACCTCAGTTAATACAAAATTGTGAATGGTTTTCTGTCTATCCCTGCTCAATAACAATTCAAATTTGTTTAGTTCTTCTAGATGGAAAAAAGGATTACACCAGCCAGTGTCAGCTGCTTAAATGCAGTATAAACATGTATGTGCCAGGCCAGTTAAAGAGAAATCATGTCATTTACCCCTTCCTCATAAAGTCTTTCTATTAAGGAATGTAAAAGCAAATTTGAGGTAGTAACTGGATTTATGGTCAGGGAAAGCTGCTTTAGGTGGCCCTGCTTGGAGCAGTGAGATTGGAACAGGTCATCTCCAGAGGAGCCTTCCAGCCTCAGCTCTCCTGTGTGTGTGACCCAGACTCTCCGTCAGAGCTCTGATGGTCAGGGTGGTCTTGGGAGCCCAGCCAAGGCCTCCCAGTGCTGATTTTTGGGGTAGTTTTGGGAACCCAGCCAAGGCCTCCCCAGTGCTGATTTTTGGGGTAGTTTTGGGAACCCAGCCAAGGCCTCCCCAGTGCTGATTTTTGGGGTAGTTTTGGGAACCCAGCCAAGGCCTCCCAGTGCTGATTTTTGGGGTAGTTTTGGGAACCCAGCCAAGGCCTCCCCAGTGCTGATTTTTGGGGTAGTTTTGGGAACCCAGCCAAGGCCTCCCCAGTGCTGGGGAAGGGGAAGGATCACCTCCCCTGCTCTGCTGGCAGCACTCCTGCTCACACAGCTGGGCTGCTGTTGGCCCTCCTTGCTGTGAAGGTGTACTGCTGACTCTTGGTGAGACATTGTCCACCAACACCCCAAGACTCTGCAAAGCTGCTTCCTGCCTCATTGTCCCCGTTGATTATGGCTCCTGAGGTTATTCTTTCTGAGAGGCAGGAGTTTGCCTTTCCCTTTGTAGAGCTTCAAGAGGTTCGTGTCTGCCTCTTTCTCTAGTCTGTCGAGGTCTCTCTGAATAGCAGTGCAACCATCTGGTGTATCACACTCTGTGACTCCATGTTTATATAAATGCTCATTATAGTGACAAATCTTTATAGCTCATGGAGACAGAATATAGAGAATAATTCCAAAAACAGACTGTTAATTATACTGGAATCTAAATTTATCTCATTTACATAGTCATATATGAAAAGGGTTTGAGCTGAACTCAATGGTATATTCACATACAGTCATCTGCATAACCAAAGATTTAGTTAAATCAGACAAAGAACAAAATTGAGTTTTTAAATACATTCCATAATGTCTGATTTTCTAACGAACACATGATCATTCATTCATGTGCCCACTCTCAAGGGATGGCTGCACTGCATTACCAGAACAAAGGTTTGCAATTCACTGGTGAGGAGGTATTCCTGTAAAACATGTATTTAATAGGCACATTGTGTAAACAGACCCAGCAAACTAAGCCATGCTCAGTCCCTGTTCAGTCTGTAAGCTGCTGTCAGTATTCCAGACAATCTAAACAGACACACTGGAGCTGAAATACAGGAGCTCTAACTGCAAGGGCACTACAGCCTCCTCCAAAGGGGAGGTGAGGTTCAGCTTCACTTGGGAGCCCTTCAGGATGGATACTCATGTGATATATTCCCAGCATATGGAAGTCTCTCTCCCATAGCAGCCACACTGTTCTGTTTCTCTTCTGCACAAGTAAATAAAGCTAAAGATCCATTCACACTGAGATGAAGACATTTCTTTCTCTAGCTCTGAAATTAATATATACACACACACTTTTCTTATAAAGTCAGAACGGCCTAATTAGCCATTATTATTTCCTCCTCATACACAATCTCAAGCTGTACTATTAAACTAGGTGTCTTTTAGATTTCTTTTTTCATTAAAAATATTAAACTAAGTGTGTTTTACTTCTCTGCTATATTAAATGATTTCTTGTTTACCACCTGCTATCTTATTCCCTTCTCAAAGTCAGTGAAAACAGATTAAATTTTTTCATAAACATTTGTTTATAATAGCTGGTTTTTCCTTGGCTCCTAGAAAAAGAATCTCTAGAAATCATAGATGAAACTCATCACAGAAAAATCATCCTTGCCGTGGGTTTCACACCTGTTTTTCTGTTTTCCAATGAGATTTAGGACTATCTTCAGAGAGTTTTTTCAGTTAACATAACTTCCAAACATAACAGTTAACATGCTTCCAACATATTAACAAACAAACCGTTAACATGCTTCCAAACATGAAATTCTCCCACCACTCATCACCCCAGCTCACTGCCTCATCTCCTAGAAGTGTTCCATGTGAACATTCAGGGGTTTGGTGTCCATATGCATCCATTAGAACCTTATGCTGGTTTTACTACTGGCAGATAGTTTCTACCTAAGCCTATTTTCACATAATCCTTCGAATAATAATTCACATAATTCACATAATCCTTCGAATCTGTAAACCAGACAGGAGGAAGAAAAGGGAGGCACAGTATGACACAGAGGTCTGGTGAAAACAAGGCACTTCAGCTTACTTACCTGCAGGTTTGAGCCATGACTAAGAGAGTTGAAATGATAACAGCAGAGCTCAAAAACTTTGTGGACAGCAAGATGTGCAGAGACTCCTGAAGGCTTTGAAGCCCCCAGTGTGACAGAGGAGATCCTGCTGAGTGTGGAGCTGCAGCCCAAAGGCACCAGAAGTCGAGGTCTTTGTGCAAACTGCAGACTGGGCACAGAGCTTTTCACACACTCGAAGAAGCACTGACCTGTGGAAGATGACTGTAAGGAAGCAAAACAAAGAACCATGACACTAAGTAAGCAAAAATATTTGTCCTAAGCAGAAAGTAACATGGAGTGGCAAAAATTCAGCTGTTTTTGTAAGGACAAGATCAGGTGTTCATTTAGTTCCCTTTTACATGGGAACCACAAGAAACATTGAAAAGCAGCATTTTTTTGAGTCCAGTGATCTGCTTTCACCTCATGAATGTGCTGGCCATGGCTGACTTGGAACCAAAGGTCCTTATAGGTCAGTTTTTCTAAAATATTTTGGTTGATTTGAACTGACCAAAACAACGGCCAGTATGAGCCAGTTTCTTTGCCTGAAGTGAGTGGAATTATACTATTACACCACTGGAGGCACTATGCCTTAATGGGGAAAAGGCATAGTTACAGCCAAGGAGTTCTCCTCACTGGAGATTTCAAAATGAAACCAGAAAATAGTTTTTCTATTGCCTACGAAAAAGAGTTTGGCATACTACCTTAAAAGCAGGAATAATTCATTTAACAGAATTCATAATTCATTTTAACAGAAATGGCAGATCTAAGCTGTGGATCTGTAGTCCTGGCTTTTGTAGTGCTGGTGTAGGCTTTTGGTCATTATTGCTTTCCAGCTTACCTAATGTGTTACTGAAATAAGAAATTTACCTGTTACAGTACGAAATAGCATTCTTTATTTTTCACAGAGTTCCACTTTCTCTCATAATTAAGAAGTTTCCTATTTCTTCTATTTAAAACATAAAGGTACAGTTACTGCTGAGCTACTGTTGCCAGAACATAAAGCCAAATTTCATGCTTCACCCTGAGATTTCATGAGCAGTTTTAACAGGACTTCCTCAAAGACAGTCCACATACAAGATTCAGATTTTAGTAAAAATTTAAAGATGCATTGTGACTACAGGAGTTGTCTAAATTGGTGAGCTATTTTTAAATCCCTTTGTGGTGTGCATAGGTAGCATATTTTAACACAGTCATAACAGATTTTACCTCTTCAAGAAGCAGGACTTGATGCTGGATTCCTGATAAATCATTTCTGTGTAGCAGGACTATAATACTGAGGAAATTATCCATCTTCATGGATGTCTACCATGAAGATGGATAATTTCCATTTTTCAGGAAATTCCCAAATACCATATAAATATTTTATAGTGATGTTTAGCATTGAGCACCCAACCCAACCTTATAAATGACTCTTCTGCATAATTAGCACATTAGTTACTCTGTAAGATTGAGTCTGATGAATTATTCAACCACAGTTCTGCAGAGATGCTGGTGGAGGGTCCTCTGTAAGGGCACATTAAAACTCTCCTGGTAAACTTTGAAAGAGTAACAAGGGGAAGAAATGCAGTAGGAAGAGGAGAGAGATGCTGAATTTATTGCTGTATGAAGAGCGTTCAGAAATTCAAGGGCAGATACATGCAGGAAAGGGAAAGGTATGGTGAAAGGTATGTTAAAACAAACAAACAAAAAAATATTTTATGTCCTCAATTAAAAAATCTTTACGAGGACACAGAGTAACTTTCTCTGTAGTCTCCAGTGGAGTCCAATAAAACCAGTTTGAAAAGGGTAACTGGATGAAGAAATATTATGTAGCCAAATGGGTGAATCTTGGTATTAATTTAATCTGCACATCTCTCTCTCTCTCTTCATAGTCAGTTTCTGAGATTGCCTTTTGAGAAATTTAGATCTTTTGGAATAAATTTTTGCTTGTGAATTGCTTTTAATCTTTTGTTTTATACCTCTGCCTGCATTTAGTTCCCAGTATTATTTGAATAAATTGCCAGAGAGCTCGAATCACGTTGTTTGTTTCCTGTGTGAACACTGGTAACTGTAAAGTGTTACATAAAGGCACTGTACTTCTCATTCATTTAGGGAGAGTGGCACGTGCCTGTTTCCTAAGGAACTGTAAGGGCATTCTTAAACACTTCTTGTTTTAACTGCTTCACTTATCTATTTTTCTTTCAGAACTGTTTCATTGACATTCTGCTCCTGGAAAATCCGTGTTACTGAAGCAGGTTTAGGGGGAACACAATATCCACTTTGAGTGAATACCTATTACCAATATACAGGTCAAATTTATTGTTCGCATTTGTACGATGACTCCACTTGGTTTGAGGTCCTTCCTCCTCGTTTACTTATTTTAAAGGCAAGGAATCACCTGAAATTCTTTAGGCATCCCCAGGGGCACCTCCAGGGGCCAGACAAGGACAGGAGGACAGTCAGCAGCCGTTTCAAGGCAAGGACAAGAGGATGTCATCCTTGCAGCTGTCAGCCCCAACCAGTAAAATGGTACTGAAGGCAGACAGTGGGAAAGAGCTCAGCTCTGATAAGAACATATCTTGGTTACAATGAAAGTCTCCAACCAGAAGTTTTCTTATAAAATTGTCGGTATTTGTTCGTGACAGGAAGATATGACTTTACATGGGGTTGTTTCTACATTTTAGGAAAAATCCTCCCTACTCCTTCAAAATACAAGAAGGTTGGATATTGGTGACAATGTTTTCCATTTCATCAAGGTCTTTGCACGTACTGCCACCTCTCAGGTTTCTGGTTTTGGTTTCATTGATGTGAATCCCTGTTACACTGTCTCTGAAGCCTGATGAGTGGCACTGTGAGGCCATTCCCAAAATGCTGGGTCAGCTCTGGCCTCCCAGGACCAGACACATCCGTGTACTGGGGACACTCCAGTGGGAGGTGATTTAGGGACTGCAGCATCTCTGATGTGAGGAAAGGCTGCGACACTTGGGACTGTTCAGCTGGAGACAGGAGGGCTCAGGGGCCTTGCTGTGCACAAACCTGGAGGAGGTGTGTAAACAAGACTGAAACTTTCTTGTGTTGTCCAGTGACAGGACAAGAGGCAAAGGGCTGCAAACTGAAAGAGAGGAGATTCTGTCTAAACATAATAAAAATATTTCACTGAAAGATTGACTGGGCACTGGCACAGGTTGTCCACAAGTGTTATGGAGCCTCCATCCTTGAAAGACACTGAGTCTTCCTCAGAAATCTCTATGAGTTTACTTATGAAATGGGTAAATCCTGCTAAATCCTTTAATATTTATTTCAAAAAGTTGTCTTTGTCCCTTTGTCAAAAAAAAAAAAAAAAAAAAAAAGAAGAAGAAAAAGCCATTTGCACAGGTGACTGTTGTGTAATATGGCTCAGATTTCCTACTCTGGGCCCAGATTTCTGCTCAGTGCTGTTTATGAAACACACCCATCTGGTTTGTGAGGTCATGACTCCCTCTAGTGATGTCTACAACAGCCTACCATGTTCTCATCCCAAATGGAGGCTGGAATTAGGTGCCCCATCTCTGGTGCTCACTGAGCTCCAGAATGACTGCTAACTCATGCTTTATTTACATAGGGCTTTTATCAGCATTCAATCACTGTGAGCCACATCTGATGACATTTACACACACCAGAAAATTTGAAAACAAACCGTGGGAAATAAAGATCCAGAAATAAGGAAATAGTAACAAAAGTCCCGTAAATTTTAGTGCTCTTAATGTAAAAGTTAATTGAAAATTACTGTTATGGTGGAAGTAAAATTTAAATGCTAGAAGATATAGCATTAGAGATCTCAGTTTAACCGAGTACTAATTTTAGGCAATGCTCAATCACTGAAAATTTCAGTAAATATTTATTCTGCTCATAAATGTGCTTTTTACAGACAAGCGTTTTTTCTGTGAATCTGATTTTCTGCTGCTTGGTGGAGTGTGACTACAACTGCTTTGTTTATTGTCAAGGTTGTGGGGTGTTCCAGTGAATAGTAACCTACAAACCAACTTCTACCCCCCAGGGAAGGAAAAATAAGAAATTAATTCCTTTATTCCTGACTTCTAATAACAGACATGGGACCCTTAATTCCATTCAAAGGATCTTATCCAGAATGAACAGATAAAAATGAAACCCCAGATGTGCCAATGGAATGATAAAACATGGGAAGAGTTGTTGTTTTTGAAATGAAATACAGTTGCATTTATCTTTTCACCAAATCACTGTGTGTGAGCCAAAGGTCACTTTGCCAATCTAACTTCAATTTCAGACTTGTATGAAACAGTAACAATGTTTTCTGTAACCTCAGTTGTAAAACTGCTAATCTGCACCAAATTCAAGTAGGAGTCTAAAGCAAGCGAACAGCCTGCAGTGAATTACCATAAAACACCCCTGAGTGATAGTCCAGGACAAAGGAACATGTCCATTGAGAGCAAGGCTCCACGTACAGGCAGCAGATAAGTGATTAAGATTAGAATATTAAATAGTTCTATTGCCCCCACATTGCCTATCACCTTAGCTCCACCTTGAGGATGGTATTGCATGCACTAAATTTTCCTAATGAATGATCAATATTCTTTCATTTCTAAACCAGAATGGGTAAGGGACCTCTTACAGGGGAGAGACACTGCATGTTCTTTAGAGGCCAAGTTTGGGAAATGAGATCACTATGAAATGATGTATCCGTCACCCAAGGACAGTGCAGAAGGCCTCAGAGGAATAAATCTGTAAGTCCTCATACCATAGGAAAACACCTCCTTTAGGAAATGCTTTGTAGTTTTCTTTGGGAAGATGCAAACATGCTTCTAAAAACAGAACTCTGTGGGTTAAAGTTCACCAGGGACAATGCACTGGTGTACTAAACCTGAATCTGTAGCTCACAAATTGATCCACATATACAGAATTAAATGACAATAGGTAGAATTGTGTTGTTCTGTATAAAATATGTGGTGCTTTATGCTCTACCTATAAGTGCTTGTTTCTTCCTGCCCTTTACACAAAGTAGGAAATGTCTTGCATTTTTCAAGCCAAAAAAAAAAATGAGTTTATGAATTAGTGGCATGAGAAGTCACTCAAGAAAGGAGGACAGAACAGGATAAGTTTTTTTGCAATTTATTCTCATTTTGGTTTCTGACTTCTTACTTCTGACTCTTAATTTAAATTTGTGAAATAAAATGGCTAATGTTTAAAGAGATGGTATGTCCAATGCAAATGACAAGGCTTTTAATTCTTCAGACATACTTCTTCATAAACGAGCAAGTGAAGCTTCTTTAGTATTTAAATATGTAAATCTATCCTGTAAAGATGAGGAGAAAATCTTACAGCATAGTTTTGTCTGATAAAGCAGCAGCAGAGTTATTCAAAGTGTTAAAATAATCACAGGTTATGCTCTCATCATCTTTTCATTGAAATCATGCCCTAAATCTCCTCTGTCTTCATTAATTTTTAATCTTTAATTAAAATATTGGTTTCAAGTAGATTATAATGTTGTTGTTATTTGGTTTATATTTATGTGCCTAAACTTTTTAGATCAGCCATGACATTCTTGCATAGTAAATCATTACCTAAGCAACAAGTTTGACTTCTGCAATTGTATGGTTGATGTTTTTTAAATCATTCAGTTGTAACAAGATTTTTTTTCATTGTTTCAGTTGGCCAAGTCTGTCAGGTGTCCAAAAAAGACCATCTTGCTTCTTCAGTCTGTTGTGTGCTTTCTGCCTTAGCAGTGACTCTGTTCTGGTGCCCCTAACAGAATAATGATTGTTCCCATCCCATGGCCAAAGGCCTCCTGCAATTCACTGGTAACTCTCATTCAATATCGTGCAGCTTCTCTGTGTGAACTGCCCATTCCCAAACAAGTCCAGAGACGCCAGAGCTCAGTAGGAAATCAGCATTTTTAGATACTATTTCCAATGCTTCCTTTTGGAATCAATGGCATTCTGTGAACATTGCTTACATTCTGCAGAATATTCTACTTATACTCGCCATTTCTGATATTTTACTTTAAAAGAAGCTATCAGAAGCTGAATTTTCTAAGAAATGCATTATGTTGAAAATTTTGAACTTTTTCTAAGAAGCTTACTGGCCTCATTACTTTTTGGTCAAAGAAAATCTCCTACAGCATGGAACTGAAGACAAGCTATTTTTATTTCAATTATAAACACCTCAGAGCACAGGGAAAACAGTGATAATCTGATCCAGTTTAAGTACAGGTTTTGTTTTGGGCAGTGGTGCATGTCAGCTGCAGACATAATATTACTGGAGCTGAGGAGGATTATTTGGCTTCTTTGTGATGATGTTACAAACTCCACACACTCTCTTTGTGGCACTATTTCACTGTGTCTGCCACTGGCTGGATTGTCACACAGTCCACTGGGAATACTGGTTGTTGTCACTGAGGTTGTGCCAGTCCCCCCACAGAGCGGTGTTTGGTCCTGCCATGTGTCATGGCTAGCAGCCACTTGTGCTTCCCCACGCCAGATGCTGGGAGGATCTGCAGACATGGTATCCTCTCCAGCACCAGGAAGCTGTGTGATGGTTAGCATCAGACCAAAATACAGCTTTTCTATTAAAATGCAGCTTGGTTTGTCATCGGTTTTACAGTGACACGTGGTTTAGATTGTCACTAACAATTACATAGAAAACAGAAAAATCCAGAGCCTGATCATTCCTTCAATGAGAAAATACCATCAGCCACCTGATTACATTTCATATAATGGTCTGCTCTTAGGTAGTGGACTAAGACTGACCTTGCACTTTTTAATGAAAGCCTCTGAGGACATGGTGACTGCTTTTTGTCTTGCAAACCCACAGGTGTCTGTGAAGGAGAGCAGTCTGAAGAACAAGGAGCAAGACAAGATACAGTGCTCAAATCAAGAGGTATTTAAGGTGAACAAGATACAATCAGTTCATGAGAGTTTTAGCTGAGCAATACCTCTGTATTTCTGCTTTTCTAACAGAGAAAAACAATCCAATCCATCTGGGTTTTTCAGTATGTTTTATGGAGGGCATGTAGAGCAGCTGACTGACATCTGTGAACATCCCTGAGGCCAGGGATGGTTTGGTGAGGACACTTGAACAGTATTTGACTGTCTCTGATTTACAGATTTCATTGTAATTTTTTTAAAAAAGTTTAATTTTTATTTTGTTTCTTTAAAATTTCTATTATCACAGGATTCTGTGGCCATTTTTATGATATCAGTGCTCTCCCCAGTTACACAGTAGGTATATTTCAGGTACATACACAATTTTTGTTTTATTTGTAACTTTAGTTCATTTGTTTCCTGTGATTCCACTGATCCTATCAAAGTAATTCTGTTCTCTGATCAAGTGATTGATTTTCATTCCCCTTCCTATGTCATTGTTTCTGCTGTATTGTCACAGCAAGTGCACATTCTTCTTCGTTCTGTTTTGGTGCAACTCCACAGAGGCATTGATTTTATTTTGTATTTCCTGTTACTCTATTCCTGCTGACTGACTGAATTACAAATGTTCGGTTTGTTTTGAACAGATCTCATGTGTTGGCAAGAATGATCATGGTCAACCTGCTGATTACTTTTCTTGCCTGTTAAATATTTATTAACTACTTATCAGAGGGAGTGGTGAGTTTTTCAAACCCTATATACAGGAACATGGGAATTACAACTCTGCTTTCAGTATGAAGTTGGGTCACTCTCTGGTTGACATAAGAATCCCTCAAAGACTGTCCAGGCTTCCAAAACTGTTGCAAACGACTTCTCTACACCACTGTAGAAATGGAAAACTGCAAGGACAAGGCAACGCTGCCATCACGTGTCTTCTTCTGTCCTGTCCTAGAATACAATAATCACAATGTCCTTGTTACAGCAGATCCAACACATTCATACCCTGAATCCTCAGAACTGCTTTTACACCAAAGGTTGCTATTATAAGTAATTTTTTGTTCACACAGCTACAAACAGAGAGATGGAAAGCAATGTTAAACTCTCAAAGTCAGATGACTGTCTTGAATTTCACTGAATAATTACAAGGTAACATAATTGATTACATTTGCAACATTAAATACTAATATTTTCATCTTAAATTCTGTCATCTTCTTTGCTGGCAGGAGTAATACATGGAGTTGGTTGAGGAGGTCTGGACAATGCATTTTTTCCCTAGATAATCCATTGGATTTTACATAAACAATGTAAAACTCTTATTTGCTTGTGTGGTATTTTCTCAGCATTCTTTTCATTGCAAAGACTGTCTGAGAGATGGAATCAGTTCAGTAACCTGGAAAATGAATCCCTAGGACAAAGAATGCAGAAAAGAAACTACATAATCATTTGAAGTTTTCTATGATGTATCAAGCATGAGATTACTGGGGAACAAATCAGGTAACACAAGCATCTAACATTATTTTAGAAGATCTGATGTTTGCTTTTCAGCTGACTTTTCAGAAGGTAGCGAGACTGATCAGTGTCAGTGCCATATTTTCACAACCCAACGTGATTGAACACATTCAGGCTTCTGAAGTACTACGACATACCTACTTTTGACACTAAATGGCTCTACAGAGACCAAGATCGATTCTGTGTTTTTCAAGAAAAAAATTCATTTCTTTGCTTTGCCAACATCTTTTGATAAAAAGAAGTATCATTGCTTTACACATTATGATGAAAATACTAATAAAATAATTATTATATAGTAATACTAATTTTACTAAACTAAAATTCTAAATGTGTTTAGAATACTAAACACTTAGTGATAGCACACTTAGTGATAGCTTAAAAACGTTTAACCTTTTTTACACTCTCGACTTCCATTTAGAACTCCACAAAGAATATTGCTGGGAAGTTTTACTTGAGATTTTTGACTTCCCAAAATCAGGACAGTCAAGACAAGGAGTTACAGGAATTCCATTCCTCTTTTTTCTGAAACTTAGTTTCTCAGCTGAGGAGATATATCAGAATTCAAATAAGTCTAGCTATTTTTCAGGGGTTTTCTAAGTGAATAATTGACAATATTCTAATTTTTTTCTTTATGTAAATTGTAATGCCTTCTCTCAAAGATCTCTCCTGAATCAGTTGTCTTTCCTGCAACACATAAAAAGACAGAAAAAAATAAGTAGAGAAGGAAAAAAAAAACAAAACAAAACAAAAACAAACAAACAAACAAACAAAAAAAAAAAACACCCTGACAGACTTTTAGACATTTGGATCAAAATGTTTATTAACATGTTCTGATAATCACCTTTTCAAGAGAGAAAGATGCATTGCACTACACAAATTGAATTTCTAGTTCCAGCAAAATGGAATAAGGACTATGTATCATATCCTTATGTGCTTCCCTTATACCTATATCTTTTTCATACAGAATGAAAGGACATGAAAGTTTTTCACCATTTTTTGGATGGTCATTGAGAACAGCAAAAATCTTTATACATCATCTCCTTTTAATGAGTGAGTTCTATCTCTGTCTATCTGTTTGGCTATTTTTGAACTTGGTTTATAAAGCAACATATTCTGCTCTGAGATGACTATTAAAATGTGTCCCTCTAGAGCAATATGTGTTGCTGACACAGCTGGTTATCTGGAAACCCAGGGAGCTGAAAGATGATGTTTGTTTGAAATTAATGTTTGCCTGGTTTTATAGCACTACTCCATGAAATGTGTAATTCAGCATACACAATTTTGGGAGAAATACGTTTGGGTGCAAAAAAATAAAGGGAACAAATATTTTCAGAGCCAAGTTCTCTCTTAGATAGACATTTTACTATTTCTGTTTTTCCCTTCTTTGGTTTTTCTTCCATCCTACAAAAGTAAAAGTAATCTTAGGTCTTCCAATATACACTTAGGGAACAGCAGAAAAAATAAGACAAGTTTCACACAACCTGTCACACACCCCTGAGACAAAAAAAATGAGAAAGTTATGGTGCTTTAAAACACTGAAAGTTCCCTCAGTAACAAGTGATAAAACAATGGGAAATGTCCCCAAGATGCACCAGAGTTAGAGTGAATATTAGCAAAGATGTCTTCAGCGGAAGGGCTGTCAGACACTGGCACAGGGCGCCCAGGGAGGGCTCCAGCCACCCCTGGAGGCATTCAGAGGACACACAGATGGGGCACCAGGGATGGAATCCACTGTGCATTTGGCAGTGTCAGATTGATGGCTGGATTGTGATGTTAAAGGTCTTTTCCAGCTTCTGCAGTCCCATGATTCTGTGCTAAAGGCTGCTGAAATCTGCAGCATCCATAACCCAGCAATGTATCTGAGTTATCCTAAACCAAGGGGAATTCTGGGCTGGTATTTCTCTCTTCAGTTCATGAGCTTATCAACCAAAATGTCTAGAAGCAGATTTTTGAGATCATATTCATTTTGAATCAAGTGCTGGTCCTTTCAAGGTCCCACAAAGGTTTACTTATTTAAGTGACACTTCTGGTATTGAAGAGACAAATAATATGAACAGGCAAATACTTCTGAAGTATTAAATTCAAGGAAAACTCTATTCTTCTGTGTACTTTGCACTTTCAGAAGCCATGAGTGTCTGAGAAATTCGGAATATCTTTACAATTCTGCAGCAGTTTCTGAGCAGAGTTGGTGGGTTCCCTCCCCCATCCTGTGACACTACAAAGCATAATTGGATTAGTCTACATCAAGTGCCTATCAGTGGTAAAAAACAATACATTAAAAAATCGCCCAAAAATAATGTTTTTCAGCCAGCTGTTAAATCAAGTAATTTATTTGTTTTATTGCACATTTGCATAATAGGGCAAACCAGAAATTCTCAGTAACAGATGTGCTGGTGGCAGGAAGATTTGATTACTGGCATCTATTATTAATCACTGCACAAATCTTAAATGATTTGTTTCAACAGTTTGATCAATTTACATCCAAGTACTTGCATTTATGCACAAAATGTGGAGATAAAACATCTGTTCACACCTTTACTAGCAGTCCTGATTTTTTAATAAGGTTGAAGTTTGTTGAGGAAGACTCAAGAGACTGACAACTTCTGAAAAGATTTCACTGTTTCTGAGAATAACTCACAATTGAAAGGCATTTCATGTTGGCAATAATGTCTATATGGTGCTTCTTTTGATTTGAAAAAATAGGAAAACAGTTTTCCAGCCTTATAAAACTTTCACAAATTTAATTAAAGACATTTTTATTATGTTTTGGGATCTTTGTACAAATTGGTGAGACTCTAGTAAATAACAATGTGTATCTTGAACATTAAGTATCTTGAATTTTGTAACAAGTTTCTTCTAGCTTAGAAATCTAATTGTTAATTCCCAGTGGTTAGAAAAGCAAAATACTTATTTTATTATTTTTTTATTATTTTAATAATCCCAAAGGAGGCAAAATGGTGCATATGGAGCACAGCTGAAGCACAGACTACAAATTATAAGATCTTTGTGCTTTAATGCATTTCAGACAAGATGTGTAATCTTTCTCAACTTGAAATTGTTTATCTTTGTCTCATTAATGCATCTGAATGACTGGATTCACTGTCATTTGTAGCTATTTCCTTGGTGAAGGTGGTATTCTGGATGGTATAAGTCCTAAGATGACATGAAAGCCACAGTACCCCTGGAATAATCTGTCATTTCTGCCACCACAGAATAGAGTTCATGTCCATCTTCAGACACAGCAGTAGATGAAGCATAGTGCTGACATATAATTTATAGGGCAGACAGGTTTCTAACTTTGAATTGTTGTAAAGACCAAAATAAAAACGTGCAGATATCCCTCGTGGTCCTGTGCTCCACAGGAATCCAGAAGTCACAACTGATCTGCTGCTGTCTGACTGTACAGGAGCTGGGTCTCTTCCACTGAGTTCAGGTTCCTCCCGAAGGCAAACTTCCCCAGAACCAGCACAGAAGACTGTTGCCTAAGGGTTAAATTCTTTCTTTGCAGCTGACAACATTGGAAGCATAATTTTGTAAATATACCAGCAAGGAAAAGGTAAAGTGCTTCAGATCTGCTGGCTGCAAATATGACAAAACTAGTCTTGTATGCCTTATAGATGGTTCTCACACACTGAGGAGATCTGCCTGAGGTACAGACAGATTTCTCCAGGAAATAAATGGACCCAATCAATGTTTCTAGGCTTTATACATCACATAGATCAATCAGCTACAATATAAGATAGAGAGCTAAAAAGTGGTTTTGTTTCAAAATACAGGTTTTATAACTGGCATTTTAACAGATCAGATTTTAACAGATTTTTATGATATGCCTTAAAAAGAAAGGAAAAAAAAAAAAAAAAAAAAAAAAAAAACAACAACAACAACAAAGTATATTTTTCTCATCAAATTGGCAACTATTTTGACCTGAGAGCATTCATAAATATTTCTGCTCTGAGTCAGAAATACTGCCTGCCAGGATTCCCCTTATACTTTTATACACACTCATCTTGTAAGATTTTTTTTTTGTTTTGCTTTTTAACTTTTATTATGAGAATGATTCCTTTTGTTCCAATTGACAAAACCTTCCTTTAGAAGTTTGTTTTCAAAGTGTGCTCACAGATTCCTGAGGGGCAAAAATCTCAAACAAAAAAACCCCAACAGTAGCAGATAGAAATACAAGCAAAGGCTTCCAAGCCAGTGCTAGGAGTGGTTCAGTAATTCCAATATGAGCTATAGGACAAAATGGCCAGGGGAGTAAGAGGGTAATACAACCCAGACAACCAACTTAACTCTATTACAGACACACAGCCATCTCCAAAGCTATTACTACAGTTGCCTGAGGTGTCTGTGGAGAAGCCAGATGTCACTCCTCCATAACTTAGTGTCTTATGATTGTCATTTAATCTGAAGGAGAAGGAAACATCATGTTTAGATGCAGCAAATATAAACCCTAACTCCCACTGCATTCCCAGTTTGTTTTATAAAGTCATAAAATGTGTATTTCAAGGCCACCTTCAATGCTCAGGCTATCTAGTTTATTTGTATTCAACAGCTAGCCTTTCTTTCCCCAGAATATTTATATTAATTTTGATTCTCTTGAATCTGTAGGCTTGTATCCATTGAAACTCCCTTGTATTTTCATACCACATCCCCAAAAACATGTGACATATACTCTTGAGGTCATGCTGGAACAATACCAAAAAAACAGTCTGTGGCAAAGCCTTCACATTATTAAGTTAGTAAGAAAGGTTTAAGTCATTGATATCTTAGGTTTCCAGACCACTTAAAATCTTACAGGTCTTGGGGACACTGAAAGGAAATAGTGGCATTAATGCTCTAGTTTCTAAAACTGAAAGTTAACCTCTAAAAAAGCCTTAACATCATTTCAACAGAAGAAACCTTTTCCAATTAGAAATATTAAGAATTAAGTTGTCTGCATTGTCATCAGCTTTTTCTCAGGGCTGCAGGCTCTGGAATAAGCTCCTCTTACAACACTTTCCATTTCCATTTCAAAAGAGATTTTGTTTGCCATTTTGACCTTTGAAGTCACGGCAGTCTCCAGAATAAACTGGCCATCTGAAGTGCTGGATTTCCAATCCATAACTGTAACACCAAACCTAACCCTAACACATAGATAAAATTAAAAGCCCCATCTACACACACACACACACACACAAAAAGACAAAAGATATTGGCTTATAAGAGAAAGAATGTTGTTGTCAGCTCAAGCCAAAGACTTATATTCCATATTGTTCTACTGATGAGTTTTCTAACCATAAACCAAGGTTGGGGCTTGGGATGTGTCTATATCTCTGCCTAGTTTATTGTTTTAGGCTATACACCCCCAAATACAGGAAGAGATCAGGTATTGATTGGCACCAAGAACTTCTGTTACTATTTTTAATGGTGTAATATTTCTTCTAGTTATAGCTTAAGTTAAGACAAGGGCAAGCAGACAAGAGTGTGCATACAGCTTAAAGCCAAGGATTTCTTTTCTTCTTCCTCTTCTTTCAATTGATCTTCAGGGTGTAGTTCAGTCTGGGGAAAAAAAGAAAAAAAGAAGTCTCGGGAACACAAATTTTTAAAATCAATTTTTCATGGACTCATAAAATAAAATAGAACTAGAGGGCCTTTACCTGGGTTCTTTTTATATAAAACTTATTTGGGTATAAACAGATTCGGCCTCATTTTAAAAAATACAGTGATTATTTTGAATACGAATTTTAAGTAGACTATAGTTTTCATCATAGAATGCTTTGGCTTGGGAATTACCTGAACAAAACCCTTGATAAAATGCCTCGCCATGGTCAAGGAAATCTGCTAGATCTGATTCCTCAAAGCCCCATCCACACTGGCCTTGGGTGTCTGCAGAGGTGAGGCATCCATAACTTCTCTGGGAAATCTGTTCCACTCTCCCCACACCCTCAGAGAAAAAAGCATCTTCCTAATATCTAACCAGAACCTACCTTCCCATCAATTTAAAACCATTACCCCTTGTCCTGTCACTACACTCCCTGTTAAATAATCACTCTACAGAGCTCTTTTAGGCCCCCTTAAAATACTGCAAGGCCACTAAATTTACATTCCTTCACCTCAAATGCAATTTGTCCATTTTCATTCACAGAGAAGAGGGAAGGGGAAACTATGTTCTATTGACATACAATGATTCTTGGATGATGGAAATATTTGATGACTTTCAAGATCCTACCCAATATCATAACTATAGAGTAACTTCATCTTTTAACAATTTTTGCATATCTGAAGCTGTTTAACCAAAATATGGCAATAGATTCGCCTTTTTCCTCCTCTGAAAATTTGATGAAAAAATCAGTTGAACCATCCAATCAGATTTTTATGTTTTTCTCTTGTTTCCAAAGCAGTTATTTCTCAAGCCAAAAGCTTCCACTCTTGTAATGGCCCAGAAGTCATTGTTTGTGATTTGGAAACTGAAATATGTGGCTAGCTGTTAAATGATATCAATTGGTGAGAACAGAGAGGAATAGGGAGAGAGGTCTTAATCCCAGTTTCCCATTTCAGAATACGAAATGTGCTGCTCTTTTCATAAATAGAGCCATGTTTAAAAGAACAGAGTGCCATTCAAATTTTAGAGGTTCACAGCCTGTGGATGGACTGGTTTCTGCAATCATTAAGTCCTCTCCAGTGTGCTCCTGCTGTGTCTGAACTAAGGCACAGTAAAATGTAGAAGACTCTTTGTGTTTGAAGTAGCCCTTTCTGATCCAGCCCCGGTACCTCCGGCTGAGCAGAGTGCTGCCATGTTGTTGGCTTTGACACCAGTTACACCCCTTACACCTTGGGTTTGTCAGTAACCTGGGGTTTGAGGCAGGCACAGAGAAAGCTGCTGTGGGGCTGCCCCCAGCCTGGATGTCACAATCCACACGGACTGCCCTCCTGTGTCCTGTGGCCAGCCTGTCCCACTGTCCCAGTCACCAGTGGGGGACGTGGAGACGAATCAGGACAGACAGACTGCTGAGAAAACTGCACAGATATGAGATCTGTCTGAGGAGAGGGTGGGAAATGAAAGTCAGTGGGTCCAGGTTAGAACCAAGTCCTGGAGACCATAATGAGGGTCAACACCAAAACTTCTGGGCGAGTCTCTAGGCACATCCAAGCTCAAGCTGGGAGTTCATTATCTGGGTCAAGTCCAGGGTCCAGATCAACAGAAGGCATGACAGTGACATAGTTTGAACTGTATTTCAGGCACATTTCAGAGGGAGACCTCTGGCTTTTCCACATCTGTTTTGTGGAAGGAGTCAGAATAAATGTAGCTCAATTTCCACTGTACGAGAAGTCCTATATGACCATTTTTTGTTGAAATGGGTCTGATATGACTTCTTTGGCATTTCTCATTTTGCAATATAAAATGGCAACACTTGAAATTTTAAGAATCTGCAATTATTATAACTAGACAACTAGACTAGAACTCTTCTTTTAAATAATGTTATACAGTGAAAATGGTAGTAAAACATATTTTAAATATTTTATTTGTTACCCCATCACATCTTGTGCTTTTGTTTCATATATTTTTCCTTGAAAATATTGGAAGCCTAATGTGTAAAGAAGATGGAGGTTCATATTTTGTGAAAGTGAGGTTTGCTACTGAAAAAGAAAAGAGATTGAGTAGTATGGAATGCACTGAACCTTAAGGTTTATTGAAGCTGTTTTCCTTGACAAACCAGCAGTTACTGGTATGATATAGCTACCTGATGCAGAAGGATCATGAACATATATTCCATTCTGAATGAACAGCAGGGTTTAAACATGCACACAAATCATAATGACTAAATATCATTGACTAAACTATGCCAGGGAAATATATGCACATATGTAAAAAGGTAATTGTGCTGAAGCCATGCATATGCATGAACAAGATGAATAATTGTATGTGCAGGCTACCACCAGTGCATGAAATTACCTGTTTTGCAAGTGTAAATTAGTGTTTTGCATGCCCATTTACCTGTTTGCTGCCCTTATATTTGTTGTGTTCAAGTTAACTGACTGCCTGATAATACACCCCTGTGTCTTAGGGTACAAACAAAAAAATGAAAGGACAAAACCCAATATTTATCTTGAGAAGAAATAAAAATGAAAATATTTTTCATTCCTATACTAGAGATGTAATATTCATGTCATTGAATATCTTCAAGATATATTTGTAAGAGATATTATAATCATATAGTGTTAGTGCTATCCTCCAATAGCCAATGCTTCAGAGCACGTGCATGAAGATTGATGCAGGTCATTGCACACTTAAAATAACTAAAAATTGCAATAAGAACATGACTTATTGCAATAAGAGAATTTTATTGCTAATTTTTTAAATATATTTCATTTAGAATAAAGAGAACCCCAAATAGTTAAAATGCTTGAGATCAAAAAACTTCATGAAAATACAAAAAGAAAGTCACATACAAACCCCATTTGTCTTCAAAATGCTGTACAATTGCAAAATATTTTATAATCCCTAAATCTGCCTTGTATTGACCCCACAATTTATCTGTGACATATAAGTCACTTATAACAATCATGCAGTTAAATTCAATTCCCCACAGCATTACAGGAGCTGGCATTTCCAGACCAGAACCAAACAGTAATTTCCAGTTTCATTCTTGGTGAGAGAGCAGAGCAGCAATGCTGCCACCTGATCTGCAAGTGCACATTACTGTTCTTGGGATCACAACACTTACCATTGCAAGTTTTCATAAAACCCTTTGAAACCACTCCTGTGTAACTAATGTCCTTTATGTGCAACTGTTAGAGGAGTCCTCAGAAGACAGTGCAAATTAATGCAAGCTACAAAGACAAATAATAAGTTGGAAATCAATACACTCATATTGTGTTCTTTCTGTTGAAGTACATGGCAGTATTATTACCTGTGAATCTTCAGTGTATACACTGAATTAATTGAAGTTGAGACAGACTCTTTTTCACTTCTCTTAAAGTCTCTTGAAGTCCTCCCACTGAAAATACCAACAAATTTATGTCAAGGGGTCTTTTATATTCTCTCTAAAGTTTCAGACGCAAAATATCTGACACAGTTCTTCCCCCTCCCCACAAAACTGAACTAAATGGCATCATGAACAGTGCTCAGTTACCAGTACAAACAATAAAAGGAAGTTTTAATTTGCTCAATTTCTACAAGAACAGACCCTCGAGAAGAATGTTATGGACCTATTTCTTAAAGAATAAAATAAGTGGGAAAAAAAAGCACCCAAGTTTTCTCTGAGCCTTAAAGTCTTGCCAGTATTTTGTAAATTTCCCAATTGCTTTTTGAAGCATTCTGTATTTTTCCTGAACATATGTAGAAGCTGGTTTTGAAGACAATTTAGCAGAGGCACTGTGTGAGAATATCAGTGCTGAATACAAAAAATACCTCGGTGGCACCTTAACCCTTCTGCATGAAACTCATTTGAGGTAGAAGCATTTAGCCCTGAGACCTTCTGTAGGCCAAGGGTTCATTCCACATGTGCTTGAAATGTCTAAATGAATGAGGAAAACAAATTTTAGGCGGATGAAAGGAAGAGGTTTCTTTTTGTAGGCTGACAAGCAATGGTGTGTAAAGCACTGGTAGTGGTTTGTAAACTGTTGCCTTGCCTCACAGCTTCTCCAGTAGTTAATGCACATCTGACATACAATTCATTGTAAGAGTGCCAAAGATAAACCAGGCAAACTACATGAAAGGATAGGGATGGGAAGCTGCACAAGCTCTGGGGATGGCATGTTCATGTTTTGTCTCACTGAGATTCCCTTTCCACCTAGCCTGGAACTGATTGAGCCTTGTCTCACTGAGATTCCCTTTCCACCTAGCCTGGAACTGATTGAGCCTTCCTCTGTGTTTCCTCAAATAATCCAAGTATACCTGCTTGCTTCCTAAAGGCAGAAGTGCTTCTTGTGAACCCCTTACCTCTTCACTTCATAGGCTTAGAGAAACACACTGCAGAAGACATTTGCCTTTACAAGCCTCAGCTGGGTATTGCCAAAGTTATCAGATTCAGAGCACCCATGGCCCAGCTGGAAAAGCTCACACATTGGGTGTTGACAGAGTGAAGGTATTTCCATTTGAGATAACTAACAGGTCTGTCTTCCCTCCCCTTCCTTCAGATTGCCAGTTGCTACTTTCTGGATCCACAGAGTACTCTGTTAAACCTTCTTATTGCTTTACTGTTTAATAATAAAGTAAAATTGACCATAGTCAATCTATAAAATAAATGATACAGTAAATCTCTGATTCAATAGTGTGACATTAAAGATTTAGTTTGCTTATGGTTTATTTTTATCATGCTTTTGATTTGTTGGCCTAGAAAATAATTAATTGATAACGGTATCTTGTTTACTGAAAAGTATAAATAAACCCACACAAATGATGATTATTACCATTCTATTTAGTTTCATGAAAGGCCTGCATCAAAGCATCTAACCCCAGAGGACTTTCTAAAGTAGGATTTATGCTTTTCTACTTTAGTGTCTTTTTTTTTTTTTTCTTCCCTGAAGCAGAAAAGGGTTTGGATGTTCTGGGCTCTGCTGTTGTTTCCCTTGTATAATGTCTATTATACCTTTGAATGACCTCACCATTGTAAAGGTTTCACAAACCTTGATTTGAGCTAACTCAGCCACAAAAGTATCTGAAACAATAAGTTTTTAAGGTTGTAACAAACATTGCATTTAATGAGTACACTGCACAAGTAATGATGCACTGAATCAGTATGAAGCCTCAAAAAATGATTTCTGTTGGCACTATAAAAGGAATGCAATTTTTCTTGTTGAAATACCATTTTTCAGTTACTGCATGACTGATGTGGTAATTATCCCCTACACCTGGGATTTAAATCCAATCCTACAAGCCCATTTTCTGTTTGCAAGCTGTCAGACTGATGCATAGTCTTTGTTCTTATCTGGCAACAGTCGAGAAATCAGTAATTCAGAAACAACAAAGCCACTGATGGGTCATCATGTAATCTGCACTGAAAATTGCAATCTGTAATGAGATTGGAAACACAGATGAGGAGACTAAAACTGATTACCTACCATATCGAAAATTTTCAATTTTACTGCACAAATATGATCAAACTAGCTCATAAATAGGTATTAGTTGAGAATGAGTAAAGATCACTTTTAAATTAGGTGAAAAGGAGATAAGTTATTTCAATATAAATTATTTGTTTTACAGCAATTTAATTCATTTCCAAGGTGATTCACATCTTCACATTATTTTAACTTCCATTTTAGAATATGGTGTATCTTGTTGATTAGTCAGGACTGGTATAAGATATTTTGTTCCCTTAAAAGAATAAAAGTTCAGTGATTAAAAAAACACAGATGCTGGTCAGTCAAATTTTATATTATAGGCTGGGAAGACACGAGCTACTTCTCAGCAAACTAACCAAAAATAGACTTCAAATAAGTTAAATATATAAGTTTTATTCATGTTCCTGACTTCTTTAATGCCCTGACAGCAACTTACAGATAGCTACTACACTGTTGTTCTCAAGTCAAAACAATAAATCATTGTTTTCTGCACTAATGAGATTAGTATGATGAACAGAAATGAATTGTCATGGATATTTCCAGTAGGTTTCTGACTAAGCACTTTTCTGAAAAAGTGGTAAGATTTTTTTACAGTTATTCAGGACATTGACTGATATATTCTTTTCTTCAAACTTTCTAGAAGAAATTTGGTTCTTTTCTACTATATTTTCTCTTTTTTAAAATGTGATCTTTGGCTCCAGAAAATATTCCAACTTCTCCATTAGTGTTCAACATGTAAAATTCTAGAAAGCCTAGAAAACGTAGATCTGTCCAAGAAAAGAGAAATAAATCCATTATTTTGGTAGTAGTGCTGGATGCTCCATCCAGAAACAGAGTGGAGTCACAAGAACCATTCAGAATACCTATAAACTCAGTGTATGACATGCATAGGTCCATAACAATGATTTAATTTACCTTGTTCGTGTCCTCATCTTCAATCATGGTCTGAAACTAATTTCAGAGAGGAGGGGGTTTATTTTATTACTTTATTACTCTTTGTTGCATTAAGTTTATGGCCAGAAATTGCCTTTGGAATATATTTGCCAACAGCCAGAGTTCTTTAATGGAGGTCTGCACATCTTTGCATGAAAATGATTGTGGATGCTGTTCTATTCCTTGCCCATAATAACATGCTCCAAACATATCCAGTGATAAAAGTCTTACAGGGCTTAGATACAAAGACATTTAGCCCATAAGTCTCTAACTAATTTGGAAGCTTCCAAGATGACCAGTTCAGCTGGTCAGTGGTGCCTGTGTATTCATTCTAGCAGGGAAAAGGAGACCAGAGACCAGGTTCCAATTTTATTCAGGTTTTCTAACAAGTGGGGCCTTGGCTTACCTGTCTCCTGCAGCTGTGAAATAAGTCCAAGCAGATGTGGTATCTAGAAATCATGTGAGAAACAAATTATTATCATAAATCATTGAACTGTTGGAAAAATACATCCAGAATATTTGCTTGCATGCTTCCTGCCAAGTGGCAGCTTTTGGAGTCAGTTATTTTTGCCTGCTTTTATGTCAAGGACTAAAAAGACATGCTGCCCTAAGTCATTCCTGTTGTTAACTCAATCCAGAAAATCTGCCTGCCATAGAAGGTATGGCAGCAGGTTGCAGATCCAGATGTTACAGTAGGTGTCCACCTTCTCAATCTGCCCACCTGACACTCACCAGCAGAAGACACAGAACAGTGGTCATTCTTGACGCGCAGAATTAATCAGCTTTAACCTGTAGAGTCATTATTCCTCTTGTCTCCATGTTATCCAGAGGCTGATTTCTGGAGTGCAGCCCCTGGCTGATGTGTGTACAGTGTTCCCAGTAAAGTGTTTACAGAAATATTCCAACAATTGCCAACGTATACTAAAAGTATATATAGCAATAAATTAATCTGAATAGGTAGAATGTATGGGAAAAATTACATAGGTAGAATGTAATGGGAAAAAAAGATTCGAGCAAAATACTAGTTTCTATGATGAGATATATTAACCTTATCTTACTCCATCCAAAATGTCAAAGGGGCAGGTAGAGATTAGAATATATTCTTCAAATTCTGAATCTGAGACTGATGAAGTACCCAGTGGACAGAACTGCCATAATTCCAAATAAGGACAAAAAATTAAGGCTTTATTTACAAACTAAATCAATCAACCAAACCAGACCCATAGAAAACAAACACATTTAAAATAAATGTATAACTCATGCATGTAAAACAAAATTGAAAAATTCCATTAACATATCAGCTGTTATTTTATACTTTAATGCTTGTAATTAATTCATTGCTCCCCTTGCTGGAGTGATAGAGGGATCTTCTAAGTGACTGTGTCCTAATTAACGTTTGATTATCCTTGAGCTACAATCCTAAACATTAAGTATTATTGTTTTCAGTAATGTATGTATTTTTAGCTGAAAACTTCTGAAATAAAGAAGAAAATTTGATTTAAAAAGTGTAAAAAATTGACACAAACACTGGTCTAAAAATTATATACCTGCTATGTAGAGACAAAATATTTTGTAGACACTGGAGACCAACTGGGAGCACAATGAACCATCAGTGGAAGTAAAAAGGAATAAAATATATTACCTTAGAAATATTTCTATTTACTAAATTTTGCAAGCATATAAATGAAATATAGAAATGGATGCAGCAGTAACCTGTACACTCTTGAATGGTTCAGAAAATCAAGGTCATTTTATTTGGTGCCCTTTATGCATAACACAGAAACACAATACTATTCTTTCAAAGCCAGTTTCTGAACTTGAGCTAGAAGTTTTGACACTGATTTTTGTTACCCCCAGACTTGCACTGTGTTGATGTGCACCATTACTTATGGACAGTTACCTGGGACACGATGTATAATTTTCTATGTAGGTATAAGTGGTAGACACGGCAGGTATAGGTTTATTGCTGTCTTAAAGATTTTTTTTCAACCTAAATGATTCTATAAACCTATGATAAGTTTTATAATCCTTTGCCTCAGTGTCTGGAAATTCCTGACAAACACTGTCCTGAAATACAGAGTCCTTTCAGGGCCCAGTGCTCTGGGCAACTGCTCTCAGGACTGCCTTTGCTTTCCTTCACCACACACCTCCTGAGCAGAGTGAGCAGCTGCTTTTATCTCACAGCATTTTCCTTCATATGGCCCTTGCCCAGGGTTTTCATTACCCATTCAAAAAGTTCACAGGCCTGCCAAAATTCTCAGCACATGTCTGCTATGGCAAAACAATTCAAATTCTTCCACCCATCTGCTGTTTGCAGATCTCATAATTGCCACTTAAGCCTAAAGACCAAATACAGTCAGTATGCAATCAGATTTGCTGTTTAAGATTGTCTGTCATTAATGTAAAGCATGCCAGTGAAGGGGAAATTGTACTTATCTGCACTTCTGATTCAGGAAGATAAGAAATGAGATGAAAAGAAATGCAAATGTTTCCATCCAAAGAAAATTAATTGTAGATCAAGAGACAAAAAATTCTGACTTCTGCTGAAGGGAGAAATCTTAGGTGAAAATGTCAAGAACAGAGGGTAAGATCTTAAAGTATTATTTATTTTCAGACATAATTTCAATTTTCAAGAAATTCTTCCAGTCTTACTTCTATAGGTTTTAAAGGCTACTGAAGGACAAATCCCACTCTTCTGTTTTGAAAAGTGCAGTTAATGGTGCTTGATTCTAAATAAAAAGGCATTTGGCTTTTTATACCTCTTCCACTAAACATCCATGGAAGTCTTTCTCTCACAGTCTTTCACAGTCACAAAAATGGCTAGATGGGTAATGTTAAAATATAATAAATAAGTTTAAGTATAAAATCATGCCAAATTATTTTTAATATTGGAAGGAAAAAGAGATTAACCTAAGTTTCAGTGATCACTGATTATAATTCAGCATCTAAATGATAATAATACATACTCTCGTGTGGAATGATATTTTATAGACAATTCAAAACTTATCCATAATGTTTCAAATCTACCACACATCACAATTAATCTTTCTGCTGCAAAAGATCATGTCTTGCAATGTTTCAGGTCTCATGAACACCCAGCCATTAACTTCTAATGTTGCTTTTCTCCTGAAGAAATGTGAATAATCCCAAACAGAAATTTACAATTAAATGTCTTACTGCAGAAAAGAAAAGCAAACAGTGGTCTAAATGTTCTCTCATCATTTCAACTGTGTAAGCATTTCTTTATTACAGAATATCTGTTATTGAAAATATGGTCCAGACAAAAATATCAATCAGATCTTTCCTTTTTCTAGAATATTTGACATGCCTTTGTAAGTTAATGTTTTTTAATATAATCTTGTTACAGAGCAACAACTCTTAATTCTTTGGAGGCAGATCTGTTTTGATAAAATTTGTCAGAGAATGACTGTGGCTTGAAGGACAAGAGACAGCAACTTGTCAGTATTGCATTGAAAAACTTTGGAGATCAGAAAAGACCTTTTATTTATTTGTTTTAGAGATACAAAGAAGCATTTTGCAATCCAAAACACATTTTAGAAATAGGGAAGGGAGTTTATTATTTTGTCATTCAGTAATGTCATGGTATAATTTTATTTTTCATTAGCACAATAGAAAGTCGTGTTTTTGGAGTTCATTAGTGAACCTAGCCTTCATTAGACAGAAAGAAAAAGAATCATGTACATAACAATAGAAATGAGAAGAACCTGGCAGTTTCCTGAAACTAAGAATACCTTTAAATAACTTATTGAGAATTTTATTAAGAAATACATACTTCTTGCAATTTGTCACAGGAATATTACCTACAATGACAGCAAGACATACCCTTCTCCACAGCAAGCTTCATTTCACTATCAAAGAATAACAATGCCTGAAAGGTATGAACAGAACATTCCTTCCATTTTTCAGCTCTGTCACACTCTTTTATGTTTTGTTCATAATGGTAACTGTCTTGCTTGATGTATCATATAGATGTTCTCACCTGCTTGTTGTCATTCAGCTGCTAAATGAGAAGAATGAATATGTATAATTCTTCCAAAATTGCATTATAATGACACAATCTGGCATATTTTATTATAGATCCCGCTAGACCCTGATTGTTTTGTGCAGTTGGCTTTCAAGTTACACTGCTTGGGTTTTGATAGCTCTTGCCAACTTCCTCCATGCAAATGCTAAAAAGTGAAAGCAATGGGAAAAGTTTTTAAGTATAGACTTGATAAAGGTATAAAGGTAACATTTCGTTCTTCATCACTCATTAAAACACAAGTTTGCTTTAGCATATGAGGGTTTTCTAAATATATATTTTTGGTGCTGAGTGAATGACAGGAATAGTCTGCCTTACATATGAGGGGGCAAAAAAGTGTCAGGTTTGATTTCCTCACAGAGATTTCTTCTGTTTTTCAGTAATTTATTGTCCACTTTGGTGCTAGGAAACTATATTGTGTTAGTAACTCTGGTTCTTGATATGGTTTAGCCCCAGCCAGCAGCCAGCACTGTGCAGCTGCTCACCCACTCCCTCAGCAGTGGGATTAGAGAGAAAGGAAATGGGGAATCTAGGAGATTTATGGGTTGAGATAAAAGACAGTTCCATAGATTTTAAGAAAAGCCCTGCCTATGTAAGCAGAGTGAAATAAGGAATGAACTCAGCCCTTCCTGTGGGCAGGCAGGTGCCCAGCCACCTCCAGGAGAGCAGAACCCACCTCACACAATGGCAGCTTGGGAAGGCAGATGTGATCACTCCAATCTTCCCTCCTCTTTGTTCCCCCACTTTACACAGTGAGCATGATTTCATCAGGTTTGGAATATCCCTTTTGTCAGTTGGGATCAGCTGCTCTGGCTGTGTCCCCTCCCAGTCTGTATCCCTGACTTTTGTGCCAGCATGGTCCTATGAAAAACAGACAAAGCCTTGGCTCTGGGTAAGCTCTGTCCAGCAATAATTAAAACATCTTTAGATTATTATCACTGTGTTCAGCACAAATTCAAAACATGGACTTTACTAGTCACTGTGAAGGAAATTAACTCTACTCCAGACAAGACCAGCACAGTGATGTTTAGCTTTTTAAAGGTTTCTGCTGAAGCCATTACCTCTTTTTCCCCAGCTTTTTTTAACTCCAGTACTTTTCATTAAGAGGAAGCTGAAGTACTTCATGAGATTTGTACAACACCAATTTAAAAACAATCTTTATAAAACCCAATCATTAGGCTTTTGAAATAATCATTATTATTATTATTATTATTATTATTATTATTTGTAATAATAATAGCTGGTTTGTTTTTTAGTTTTAATTTGTTTTAGATCCTACAGAGGCTCTCAAAATGCTAGCTTGATGTGCAGTTTTGGGCTGGCAGACAGAGACATTTCTTCACAGCTGTTGGTAGGATGCTGTGGTTTGGATTGCTGATGACAATGGTGTTGAGCAGACAGTGGTGTGTTATTGGCTGCTGAACATCACTTGCACGAGGTCGAGGTTTTCTGCTTCTTGCACAGTCCCAGCAGTGAGGAGGCTGGGAGTGCACCGGGAGATGAGAGGGGACACAGAGAGGAAAGCAGAGCCCAGCTGGGGGGGACTCCCACTCCCTGAGAGGTTCTGCTCACAGTAAAAGCTGCGGGGGAGAATGAGGAATGAGGAAGGGGCAATGCCCAGGGCTGTGGGGTTTAGGTTCCTAAGCAATCATGACACATGATGGAGCCTGAATTAGTGAATGAACTCCTTGAGGGTTTCTTTGTAAGCACAGGGTTTTCTTTACATTTTAGACTGTCTCTGACTCCCATTTTCCTCTCTTTCTCTCTCCTCAATTTATCATCAAGCTATGATGTAATTAATGAATGTATTTTCTCTTCCACAACGGTAGTCCATTAAAGAATGTCCTAATTCAACTATCTGCTGTGTCCTACTAAATACCTCCTTGCAATTTAATACTGAGGCTTCTTCAACTTTTTAGCCCTTACAGTATTCTCAGTAATATTTTCACGTGAAAAACTCAGAGAAAATTTATATCTGAAATCCAGATGTATGTCTAGATCTTCACATCTGGAACTGTCTTCTGTCATATACGAGCTCTTTTATTTAATTTAAAATGATGGGTTACTGACAAGGTCTTTTCATGCTTTACTTGTTCTTTTGGATTCTCCTTGTATTTTCTTCCCCTGGCCCTTTTAATACCTTCTTCAGGACTAAACATCATTTATAGTTCAGCAAACCTATTACCTAATACTTAGAATTCTTTGAAACATGTCATGCTGAATGTCTGCTGTCATGTGTAAAGAGAAATTTTCCAGATTCTGCTAGTTAAAAATATATTGCATAAAGTATCTTAGATTTAAACATAGAAAAGCATTTTACACAAAACTGAAATAGGAGGTTGTTAATCTTGAGTGGAAAATGAAAAAGATGTGTTTAAGTTTGAATTTAAAATATTAATATTCTTACATAGAGAAATCTTAAATTATTCCATTAGGTGATATTGTAAAGTGATAAAAGTATGATAAGGGTGATAAAACACTTTTTTATAAATCAGTATTTTATGAATACTGAAAAATATACCCCCTCTTGTAAAAAGAAAGCCCAAGTAAAGCTGCTTCATTGGTGCTTCATTGAAATTTGAGATAAAGGGAAATAAAAGTTTGGTGTTTTGTTTTTTTTTATTCAGGGCATACATGTCAACAACCAATTTCATTTCATCTCCCCAACTTCCTTTGAACCTCGTTGACATAATCACCTGTAAATGGAAATGTAGCTGCCCCTTTTCAGCTTATTGTCAAATGGCCACCATCCTGAAGTGGCACAAATATGCTCATACTCAGTCTTTACCTCCCGAGGCTACTCCCCTTCCTCCTGAGGCCAGCCATCCTCAGCTTCATCACCCCACAGCCTCGTGTCACCCACTGCTTGACAAGGTCACCTAGGAGTTGACTTGTGTCTGAAACGAATTAATGTTTAAAAAAGTAGACATGAGTGGAGCAATGCATCAGCTATTTCTGCCAGTTGAAACCAGGTGGGCATAATCACATAAGTCAATCATATCCAATAATATTTTTCCTGTAGCCTTTGGGCGACATTTTTTCCCCACAGACATGAACCCTAAGTAAGATATGTAGATCAAGCAAGGAATTTGCTGATCCTCTTCTCTCAGAGCTCGTTCTGGCAAACTCAGCTTCTAACCACATCCTAGCCTGAAATTTAATTGCACAAAATTAGTCACAAAAATGCCTCTCTTCAAAGTACCCACCATAACTGTACACATCTCTGTCCTCTCTCAAAGTACACATTGTTTCTAAGAAGCAGAAAATTGTTCTGGGATTGAAACCCAGAACATAACTTCTTCCAGCCTTATGACTACCTGACAGATTACAGTAGCATAATCATAGTATGCTGATATTTTCTGAACTCCATTTCCATCAGAAATCCTGTCATATGAGGAGTAATTGTGAGCAAATGTTACACTACCCTTGAGGTTTTCCAGGACTGGATGTGTTTCAGTCTCTTTTGTACCCAGAAGAGGCCATTGGCTCAGCAATCATTGAAATACCAGTGATCCTCATCTGTTTGTCAATCTGCAAACTAAACAGAAGCTTAACCTACTTCTGTTGTGCCAGTCTGTTGATGTTTTTGCAGCAATGAAAACCATGATACCAACTGGCTGTGATTCACCCACTTTGGAAGAGCCAAACGTCACTTTCTGCTTCTGGCAGCAAAGCAGGTTTCTAATACACTTAGCTTCACAACAGGCTAGAATAAAACAGAAAAAACAAAAAACTTCTCGGATCCCAGCAGCCTGTTACTGAAATGAAGTGTACCTTAAATAAAAATTGAAATGTGTCTGTCCATCAATGCACTTGGCTCAACACACGCCTCTCCCAGCTGCAGGTGGAACCAACATCCTAAAATTTTGGGATGAATGTATGCTTCCTGTTATCCCTCCAGGATGTATCACCCTTTATAGTTTTCTCTCCTAATGATGTCAGGCCATTATCATTATCAGAAAACTGAACAAAAGAATTCCTCTAGGCAATGGTTCTGGAGATAGTTTTCCAGGGCTGAAAGAAAATGCACTTGTTTTGAAAACTGCAGGACAATGTTGCATATTGTCACTCCCGAATAACCACAGTTTCCAAATGCAGCTCTTGACTCAGGCAAACTCAACTACTTGACACTGTTTAATAATAATACAGTTTTCTCATCCTTGTGGCCAGGTTATCAATGTGTGTGTTATATGTACTGTGAACATTCCAACATAAATGTCCAGTTTTTTTATCTGATCAGTCTGCTTATCTTCTTAGGCTGTAAAGAATACATCTTCAGAGATTGCTTGCTCTCATTATCCACTAGGTATTAGAAAAAAAAAAAAAAAGGAAAGAAGAAAAGGAAAGAGGGAAGTCCAATTTCAAGTGTGCTCCCTAGCATTACACTGAGTAACTCTCGTGTTTGATTTTAGGCAAAGCAACATTTACTTCTGTGCTTCAGATGTCTGTCTTTGAAGCAGCAATTGCATCACACTTCAGCTGTGGGAGATGAGCTGCATCACGCAATTTAGGGATTGGTCTCTGTATAAAACATACCAGGATAAAGTCATCAATCCTAAAGGCTGGGCCAAAATACATCTGAATCAAAGCCCTACCTTCAGATACAGGGACTATAAAACAAGTGTCTGCATGCCAACAAATCATGTTGAGAAAGAAAAGCAAGCTTATTCATTCACAGACATCATTCCATGATCCTTTTGAATATCATCTCTCCACAGCTCAAACCTTGCTAAATTAGTCCTGCAACAACAGATTTAATTTCAGTCAGCTAATTAGATTTAATTTATTATGGCATTATTAATTATATTTTGGGTTGTAGAGTAGACAGCTCCCTAGATCCACTAGCTGATCATGCTGATCAGGTATTGACTGAAACAGCTCAGAGGAGATTGGCTCAGCACAAGAATAATATTAAAACTGGAAGTCTGACATGGGTTTAGACAAACCTGTGATAAAATATGTAGTTAACCTGGCCATAATGGAGAGGGAATATTTAATATTGCATAACCATCACCTAAAGAGGGGCTTTTCCAAACCTTTTTAGTCACAGTCCTTTAAAAAGTTTTGTCAATGGATATATGGATTGAGTTAGTCTTTCTTGAGTATAGGCATCATATTAACACAGAAGTGGGATAAGAGGCTGTGAGATATATATATATATATATATATATGTATGTACATACAGTCACAAAGCGACACATTGCTCTTGAAGTAGGTAATAAATAAATTTCAAGAATTTGGCCCTTAAATCAAATATACCATTTTTATATTTGTATGTAATGCGTTTACAACTTCCACAGCAGATAAACCCCTTCCCATGAAGAACAGGGACAAATAGAAATATTTTGCAGACTTCTAGTTAGCTAATTCCTCTAACACATTCTGAAACATAAACAGTGTACATTTTTAATTAATTTTCAATATATAAAAATATCTGCTGTATCCAAGTATTCAATCCTTTCATAAAGCAGGTGGTGTTTTTATTAGCTTTTATATTCATAAATCTAACCATATGCACTGTTGAATATTATAATTAATAAAAATTTATTTTATTATGTATTTATATTTTTTTGCAACCTTACCTGAAGTCAAATTAATACATATAGAGAATATATATTGAAAATCTTTAATAATATGTATTGGATTTGAATTTACTGATTATCTGGGTTTGGTAGTTACATTTCTCCAGAATAGCTTAATGTTTTTTAGGAGCTCAACTTAATCCTGAAATATCTTAAATCCCACTATTTATTCACTATTGAAGAAGTGCATGAAAAACACACTAGAAATCATGTTGCCTTTCTTAAAAAGTCCAATCCTTTCAGCAAAATTTGGCATTTCTATTATGCTAAACAGAAAGAAATTAATTTTTACTTACTGTCTAGAAATATCATGTTAACTGGAATTAAACTTTCTGAGCTATGCCTTGGCTAGGGTGAGCCGCACTTTCAAATAGACCTAGTCAAAATTTCTTTTACGGGGAAGGAAATTAGACAGGTGAGGAACAACAAATGAGCTGAACTTTGTCCTCAAAGAAAATTGGTTTTCTCCTTTTCAATTTCATTTCAAAGAGATCTGACAACTGTCACTTTGAACAAACTTTAACAGCACAATATCCTTTGTGCAAGTTTCCCCCTGTCAGCTTTTCCATTCCAGCAGGAACTTAGAACAAAGCGTGCACTGCCCTTTTAGCTGAGAACTTCATCACTTGGATGAACACTGGAATAGTGCAGTGAAATAGAGGGCACACTCTCCCCGTGGACCTGAACAGTCTACTCTCTCAATAAATATAACTTCTCTATCTTTTACAAGGATAAGCCAACCATCCGTCCCTTCTCACATTTTCTCTGTACTCCTGTGTTTACTGAAAATGAAAAGCCATTTGGAAATCCACTTGTTTAAAGCTAGGTGGGGCAGCAAACAGTCCTGATTGCAGCATGTCTCTCTCTTTTCCTGAATAAATCTGATCTTACTCATTGACAATGCTTCTGAAACCTATGGCCCAAAAAGTTCTTTTGCTTTTATTTTCTTAAGTAAATGCTTAAGTCAATGAAAAATAAAATTTAACCAGTTTAATAAAAGAAAAAAAAAAAAGGTAGAAAATCCAGAATTTTCTTAGAGGTGTTAAAAAATAATCAATTCAAGAGGTGAATCACATTTATGTCCCAAAACTGTCATCTGTACCTGACTAAGGCCAGTGCTGTTGCACATTCTTAGAAGCAGCACTGTTTCTCAGGAGTACTGGTGGATTCCCAAGGTGGAGAATACTGCATTTGACATTGATGTGCAGTTTACACACTGTGACAGTTTCCAGTGAGACACGGGAAGCAATTCTCCAATGTGTCTTCCAGCTTTCCTTCTACACACTAATCTCACATAATGGAAGCAGGATGTTGTTTGAAAACCTTCATTAGTAAAAGAGAAGCACAGAGAGAAACACTGTTTAAATGATCAAACCCTGAGTGTTTCTGAATTCATGACAGCTCTCCAAGCAAACACAGTACAGCGGAACATTACATTAGAACAAGTACAGGAGAGTTTTTCCATAAATACTTGGATGTTTGTGTGCATCCAGCTCTTTCAAACACAATTTACTAGGCTCATTGGCTCACTAATCTCGATCACTGGAACAGGCTGCCAGGAGCTTCTGTGGAATCTTCATCCTTGGAACTGCCTCAGCAGCAGTTTTTGTAACTTTGAACTCCAGATTCTGTAAATTCCATTATGAGCACGTGTACCTGAAACCCTGGCCTGTAGAATATTTATCTGAGGAAATTCGGCAGTATTGCAGAGAAGTGTAGTGTCCAATAGCACTGCCAAATCATGTGCTGGGCTGCAGGGCCAGGGAGGGGACTGCGCCCCTCTGCTCTGCCCAGAGCCCACTGCAGGGCTGCTGCAGCTCTGGGCCAGCACAGCAAGGACAGGGACTGCTGGGGACTGCAGGGGCCACTCCAGCAGCAGGGCATGGAGAACCTCTCCTGTGAGGAAGGGCGGAGAGAAATTGTGTTGTTCAGCCTGGAATGGAGAAGGCTTCAGGGTGACCAAATTGTGGCCATCCAGAACCTAAAAGAAACTTGCAGGAAAGACGCAGAGAGATTGTTTCCATGAGCATGGAATGAGAGGAAGGGGAGAATAGGCTCAAGTTGAGATAAAGTGTATTTAGATTGGCTATTAGGAGCAAATTCTCTCCTGTGAGGGTGGGGAAGCACTGTGTGAACAGGTTGCCCACTGAGTCCGTGGATGACCCACCCACGGAGGAGTTCAAGGTCAAGTTGGATGGGGAGTTGAGCAACCTGCTCTAGTTGAAGGTGTCCCTGCACACAGCACGGGAGTTGGAACTAGGTGATTTTCAAGACCACTTTGAACCCAAACCATTTTATGATTCTACTCCTCAATAGTTTTATTTTTCAAATATATAGTAAATACGGATTTCTCATGTTGCATTTCTGAGTGGATAACATTAAAAAGTTTAGAAAGCTCACAAAATATTCAACTTTTGCTGAATGTAGCTTTTAATGATATATTTACCAGTTTACCCATAATTTTTTCCCAAAATTTTCATACAGTGCATGAAACTCTCATTTTCCTTCTTATCAAATCTGGCAATTTTGGATTGATGACATTCCTTTCTCAGCTGCAAATGTAGAGCAGCTAAAAATAATACAATAGAAGCAGTTGCAGCTTTCACATTGATCTAAACCAAAGCTGAGTTTACTGAACATAAGACTAGAATAAATAGGCTGAAAATTTGACATTTATCACATAGACATGTCTACAAATGGCTGTTATATACATTAAAAGCATGAGTGCCTCATTCAGAGTAGTCACTACTTCAGAGGGCTTACTCTCCTTTAGGGACACATATTATGTGTACACAGGATGTCTTAATGGTACATTGAACCAGAATGTACTTCAGCTATTAAAAGGAATATTTCATGTATTTATTCAATAAAGCAAAACAGACACCAGGAAGCCGTTCCAGACTGCATTCATTCATAAGCCACTTTATATGGTCTTTAGCCAGTGGGCTGGAATGGCTCTTTAGAAGCTGTTTTGGTCAATCAGAACATTGAGCAGTAGAGATAATGCTTCCTTGAAAAAACTGTGTTAATATACTGTAGGGAATTTACTGCCACTGTAGCCTATTTTAAATTGGCTTTTAATATACTGTACACAGTGTTGTACGCAGCTAGTTCAAATTTAATTCTAGTTCTAGAGGCTATGTTTTTGACAAGTGAAATTTCTGGAATTTAAAAATCACATGTTATACATATTTTTATTGTCTTCAATTTGCCTAATATATTTCAAGACAGTTGAGTTTGAAATCAGTGTGATGTCTTTTGACAATAGATCTATTCCTGTTGCACCCCTTGTCACAGAAGGAAGGGTATTACATGCAAGTTAATTTTATAAGAGAAATGGTACAGAACAGTGTGATCAAATAAATCTTGCTGCACGTAAAATCTGTTGGTTTTTTTGTTGTTGTTTTTTTTTTCCAGGAAATCAACAGCAAATTAAGTACATTTGCAAATCCTTTAAACTGCAGCATTTTCCTACTCATATATTATCCACACAGGATAACTCCCATTACCTTGTTTCTCTTTCAATTCTCTTCCTGATGAAAGTTTTGCAACTTAGATAAATATACTTTTTCCTATGCATCAATATCCCTTGCAATTCGGTAAAAGAGTCTCCCTCATGTGGCAAATCTTACCAAAATATTTTGAAACAAGCAGTGTTTCTCCTTAAAACAGGTTTTTAACCAAAACAAATAAAAACTAGAAACAGTGAGAGTCTCAATGACACGTTTGTCAATAAAAATGTCTTTATGGAAGAAAATAGAGAGTATCTATTAAGCTTGTGTTTATAATGAAATTCCATTTCAAGGTGAACAAAGTGATCATCTAAATAAATGTCCCTGTGAACATTTCACTCTCCTGAAGCACTGCACAATGGAATGGGCCAGCCTCTGATTACATAAACGTCCAAGGCAAAGCACCCATCACTGAAAACAGCCCCCTGCATCCAAGTGAAGGAGAAATCTTTGTGCTGGCTTGTCTGGGATTGGTGGGCTCGGGTTATTTTCAGGGAGAGGGTGGGGATGGCAGTGTAGCTGCTTCATTTCCATTTCGCCCATTCTTCTTTTGTTCCACATCCTACTCTGAGAGGGTGGTGTTTTTCTTCCACAAGTGCAAAACCAAAGCTTTGAGCACTCAGTTGCTATGGAAACAAAAAAGACAGAAATAGTTTATGTATTTCAAAAGCTGTCAGCCTTTATGCCATAGATTTTGATAACTAAACCTAAACATGAAGCATCTTTTTTAAAAACCATTGTGACATTTATTATCATGCAGGACTGTTGCTAGGGAAAATAAGGCACCATTTTGTTTAGCTTTTTGCCCACCAGTTTTATAAACATTTGGGATTCCAGAATCAATTTTTGGTCTTAATCAGTATTTAGCAAACGATATAGAAACAAACATACAGAGAGCTGACAAACACAGCAGTCTTCTCCACGGCTAAAATACAGCAAATTGCAGCAGAGACTCAAGGAAAGACACATTGAGAAAGACATCTTTAATACTTAAAAACACATGCTCAGCTTCCTTAAGAAAATTTTAAGAATGAAGAAATGCTGTCTTTGCTGCAAGAGACAGCAACAAAATAATTTCTATGTGCCTTTCTAAGCCTTAGAGTTGCTTCTAAACAAAATCTGGATATTTTCTGATCTGAAAAAATCCTTTTCTGGGATTTTACCTGACACTGAAACTGTCCATTTTATTGCTGTTCTTCAGGAAATTCTGATGTTCCCAAAATCAGGGTTTCCATAACCAAGTCTTTTGGCCAGAATGCAATGATTCAGTTAAAGGAATGAAGAGCGTTACAGAGTCTTTTCTCAGCAGTGCACCATGATGAAGGCTGGAAAGCAGCACAGCACCTCTTTTCCCAGAAGGTACCACAGAAAGGCCCAGTCTGGAAAATAGCCAAATAATATCACTAAATAAAGCATGTCCTTTTTTTCCACAGGGAGGAGAGGAGAATAAAATGATGTCAGAATATTTTTTAATTTGTTGCTTTTGCACACAACCTTTGTCTTTTATATCCACAGTTTCTGAGACCACAAACAAAACATTATGTGATGATAGATATGATGGTATTTAATAGTGATCGTTGCTCTTCAAAATCAAACACTCTGGACTCACTGCTGGCATGTTTTCTTTCACTGCATCAAAAGCACAATAAAATGTGTGTTTCAGAACAAAGTGGGAATCAGGAGTGTTTATAAAATAACTTCATTCACTTTGCCATTTAGAAGGAAAACAGAGACATAGAGATGATTAAAAAGAAAAATTTTTAACTTTCCTAGGAATCAGAATTTAAATATTTATTTAGGTAACTTGTTTCTCAAATTTAAATGTGTTCAGTCCTGAAAACTCATTCTGAACCTAAAAAATTATTATCCTGAACCATACAGCCTTTTAATTTATGTTGATTCTATATTAATTTTATAAATGTAATGCAAAAAGGGATTATTCTGCAATAATCTAAAGCATTTAATAGCCTAACCATGTTGACATCATTGACAGGCAAATAATTGTTAAAAACATTTTATTGTGAGGTGTATAAAGGCACAAGTTTCATACAAAACTCATTGTAGAACATTTACTTTGTGAAAGTGTCAGAACCCCAACCTGGCAATCTGGGTTATTACAATGAGCACCATGGGGGTTGCTATATCTTTTTTCAAATAGTGTTAGGGCATGATATAAAATTTTCTGATTTAGGAAAATTATTGAAGCACCATCCCACACTAGTTCCCTGGGTTCTTGTAATTAATCTACTATGCCATCAGTCAGGGCTGAAGCCTTGGTTGCACTGAAGTAGATTAGATAAATCAAATTTTATCACCTTAGATGAGACCAGAACTGTATTCACGAGCTCAGCCATTGCCTCTGTCACATGATCTTGGGCAAATTAAAATTGCTACCCATAAAATAATACCTCCAGTCCCCCACATCTTTGCCCAGAGCCAAAGGGACATCTTCAAGGTCATATTTTTATTACTATTTTGCTTACTGGGTATTTTATGTGCAATCACAACTAGAGATAAGAAAGATCTAGGAGGCTCTCAGACAAAACTGCCTTGTTTACATGCAGTATATTCTACAGGTTTCACAGACTTCAGTATATTTAAAAATATATGTCACCAAAAAAAGAAAATTCAAAAAATGGCTCTTAGATTTTGGGCTCTCAACTGAAATGAAGGAAAAACATCTTTGGAACTTACCCATATTCAGGTTTAGAAGGTACATAGAAAGTGAAAAAAAAATCTATTTATACAGATTAACTGCTCCCTCAATAACACTGAGTTTTCCTTGTGTCTTTCAGACCTCAGGCAAGAGAGCATTACAAAAGACCTGTGAGAAATAAAGCATCCTGAAGACAATGAGGGGTGAGGCAGATGAGTTTTATAAGGACTGATAGGGCTAATAGCCAGATTAATTTAACATAACCAAGTGAACAAAGAAATAGACAGTGAGCTGTCTTTCAAAATCAGATTTATCAGAAAGAATATCCTTATCATTCTGTTCCAGTCCTACCAATAACCATGAGGGAGTGAAAACAAAAACTAATCAGGGCACTGTGGTGTGATACTCACAAGCTCATAACTGGCAGTAAAATTGAAAGGACTCTGTCTGCTGTGGTGAATAATTTCTGCACTGAGGCCCTGAACAGACACGTCTCACCATTTGTAACATCTGCCTCAAAAAACCCTGAGCCAAAATAAGCTAGTTAGAAAGTTACATTTCTTCTTTTTACTCCAAGAAATTTGGCTCTAAAGAGCCTGCAGGGATTCTCTATTTTGAGAAATATTTCTAAAACAGATAAAATGTGTGAACTAGAATATAAAATGAAATCTGTGCGTCTGTTCTAATTCTAGAAAAATGTAATCCTGAGATATTACAGCACATAACATACACATGCATGGATACATATGTACATATACACATAAAGGTGCTAACTGGAAATTAGGGCTTTGATTTTATGGAAGTTGATTATTTTTATTAAACACTAGAAATATCACGTAGAAATTTATAAAATTTAAAAAACCTCCACAATCTAAAAATAGCCTAATGAAAAAGGCTCAGATAGGCTTGGAATTGAAATTATCAGATAAGATTAGTGGCAGGAGCCCCTTCAACATGTCTCAGACCATGATTATGCTGGTTTTGCAAAACTAACAAGCCATATATAATTATATAGCTGCAAAGAGTTTTTTGAAGTTATTATATCTGTAATAGTAAGAGACAGTTGGCCCAGCCTGCAAGGTGAATTTATACTACAAATCTTCCCTCTTATTCTGCTACAAATATTGGAAGGGCTGAAGCCTATTACCAACACCTGCAGATGGCACTGATAATGTTAATGATGTTCACATTGCAGCCCTGAGCTGGCCTTTTGGCTGAAAGTGGCAATCTGGAGACACAAATCATCTGGCCTGACTTCTCTGGAGATGTGTCAGGGGCTGTTTATAGGGCAGAGGAACTGCTTCTGCAGCAGCAGCTGCTGTCCCTCTCTTGGACACCCAGTAAGAACAGGAGAGGTCACTCTCAGAGACATAGTACAGGGGTGAGACCTTGGTCTAAACCACCTCAACTTCTTTCATCTCAAGTAGCATCAGTCACTAAACTATTTCAATTCTAAGTAAAGCAATAAACAAACTTCCTCAGAACTTCAGCCTGAGGCTTGTACTGTGGTTACTAAAGCCCAGCACCACCCCCTGCTGCCTTGTCCAGCTGTGCCTCGCACCTGAGCACTCCTCTGCAGGTAAGTGTGTCTTGACCTTGTTCCGGGCCAGGAGATCAGCTGCTGGAACCTGACCTGGATGAGATACCAAAATATACAAATATTAATAACAAGGCTTTATCTTCTCGTATAGGACAACTTAGAGGCTTTATGCAATAGTAAATAATGTTATAGGATACCAGGATCCTTAGGTTGAGAAGACCTCTAAGACCAGTGAGTCCAAGCCTTGATGATCACCACCCTGGCACTAAGTGCCACGTCCAGTTGTTTGTTGAGCACCTCCAGGGATGGTGGCTCCTCCACAGAACCACAGCACAACACGGGCTTAGAGCCCTTCTGCTATCAGCACACTTGCTGGTTTAGGTATGCTGTTCTATCTGACACAGCAATGTAGTCTCACATTTTGAGAATTATATCAGTAGCAAAGAATATTATGGGAAAATATAAAGGAATTTGCTGATGTTAGTAAGAGTTGTGAGTTTCCACTGTCTATAACAGGACTGCAGGATCAGTCCTGCCAAAACTGAATTGGTGCATAGAGGAATAATTTGTATTCCTGGAAAACAAATACAAATTTTTTACTCTTTGACAGCAGTACATTAAGTACCTTCTTTGTAAGACAGTTCTTCTGCATCTCCCTCTGGAGATATAAGTTGTTGTCATTCCTGGGGTCATATCTGCCATAATATTGTTTATTTACAGAAGTGGTGACTCTCATAAGCTCCAGAGAAAACTCAGATGAGACCTCAGTCACATATCTACATTCCCTGAAATAGGATTTATAAAAACTGAGCATAGGAAGAGTTTAGTTTAGCACAAGGGGTCCTGAGCTTTCTACTCTGCCAAAGCAGCTACCCATGACGTAGAGGGGGAATACATGAAAGTCAGTGGAATCAGGGAACTTAAATCCCATTTTGCAGGAAACATGAGACCTCATGCTCAAGAATAGATCATCACAATATATTTTCTTCTTTATGTACCATCTATATGCTTTTGGTTTGTCCCTGCTTTTGTCTTTTGTTTCAAGCATTTCTTCTCCCTCCATGGTGATTATACAACCAATGTACTTGTTATAAAGAGCAGCCATAACCACTACGGGGCAAACAGACGAAATTATTTCAGTCCTCTTTGGTATAAAACAGCTCTAAGATAGTTTCCTTGATCATTCAATTTTTATTGTTTACAAATTCCTTTCTTAAATGTGAGGAACCATGTTTCTACATGACATTCCTGATGATGCTTCAGTACTCTGAATATTATCTTGAACATCTTTCTGGAATACTGGTAGCTAATAAATATGCACATGTCATTCAAATATCACTGTCTTTTAATTCAAAACAAATCCATTCGAATTTGACCTACTGTCTCAAGGTTATAATTTTCTTATATTCTTCAAGAAAGTATTTTTAGAGACAAATTAATATAGACTTTTGGTGCAGATTTGCTTGAAGTTTGTTAATTTCAAGAATAATTACTTGAACTCATTAATTTATAAAATTCAACTTATTTGTCCTGAATATATTCCTCATTTAAATGGGTAACTACACTAGCACTTAAATGAATGCTAATGAAGTGTGAAAAAATATTTTCCTTTTAATCATCTAGTTGCATGAAAAAATATGCATATGCTATCACAGCATTCTAAGTGTTTGGCCAAGTTATTGTTTAACAAATCTGTGATACGTTTAGGCTGATCTGATCTCTGCTGTTGACTCAGGTCAGCAGGTCTTTGGCTAGAGCCAGCATCTCACCAGGGTGATGATGGAAACCAAACTCAAGGGCTCTGTACTGACTGGTCAGCTTGGCCAAAAGACTGCCTAAATATTCCCAAAGGGAGTTCTCAGTAAAACAAAATTACATTTTGCAATCTTCTTCTTCTTTTATTTACCTGCTATTTATATTTTAAATGTAACCCTGTTTGGGTTTCTCCTGTGCAGTCTGCATAAAATAATCTAATACCAAAGCACATGACTGTATGAAAACTTTAATAATCATGTAGTGCCAATGTCTTTACACAAGTGCAATCATCAGTCCTGACTGTAGTGCCTCCAGGTATAATTTCTGGTTTGCTGGCACCCAGTGCAGGACATTGGATAAAATCAGGCCTTTAGGTGTATGTAATTGAGTTACTCAGAGCCAAGTCAAAGGCAAACTGGCCTGAACTCAAGCTTCAGGCACATATACCTGTAATATTGTCAAGAAATAACCTTGTTTAGGACCTCTTGTACTCCCAAGTAGCAGTAAACTCCTCTTATTTAATCGGGAAAATTTACCATAAACCCAAAATTATTCCAGCAATGCTCCATCATCAGCCAGGATCAGAGAAGCTGATGGAGACTGTGTGAAAGGACATCCAGGTACGAGGAGATTTTACCTTCTTGGGGGGGGTGCAGTTTTGTACCTTTTGAACATAAAAATAATTTAGACAGTTTTAATAGCTAACTGGATATACCAAAAGATCTTTAGGCTGAACTCTTAATAATCTTTCATATCTAAATATGTTTGAGCTTCAGCAATTAGTGGCCAGTGTGAGTAGAGAAGCCCAGAAGAGAAGGGCTGGGAGGTACTGGTGGATGAAAACTGCACATGAGCTGGCAGTGTGCACCTGCAGCCCTGAAAGTCAGCGCTGTCCTGGGCTGCATCCAAAGCAGGCTGGCCAACAGGGACAGGGACAGGATTCTGCCCCCCTGCTCTGCTCTAGTGACACCCCACTGGACAGCCACACCCAGCTCTGGGGTCCCCAACAGAAGGACACGCACCCGATGGAGGGAGCCCAGAGAAAGACATGGAAATGATCAGAGCTGGAGCAGCTCTCCTGTGGAGATAGGCTCAGAGTGAGGGCTGTGGAGAGCAGAAATGATCAGAGCTGGAGCAGCTCTCCTGTGGAGATAGGCTCAGAGTCAGGGCTGTGGAGGCTGGAGAGCAGAAATGATCAGGGAGCAGCTCTCCTCTGGAGATAGGCTCAGAGTCAGGGCTGTGGAGCTGTGGAGAGCAGAAATGATCAGGGAGACATCCTAGCAGCCTTTGAGTACCTCAGGAGGGCTGCAAATGGATGGAGAGGGATTTCCCACAAGGGCAATGTGGGACAAGGGGGAAAGGCTTTTAGGCTGCAGAGGGTAGATTTACATCAGGTGCTAGGAAAAGCTCTTTGCCGTGGGGTGGCGAGGCACAGACCAGGCTGTCCACTGGAGCTCTGGATGCCCACAGCTGGGAGCTGCCTGGGCTCTGAGCACCCTGCGGTGGGGAAAGGTGGCAGGGACACAGGGCACCCGGACCTGGGGCATCTTCCAGGTCCCTTCCAGCCCAAGGGATTCAAAGAGCCAGCTGCTGTGATGGTCTGACAGCACAGGCTGCACTGAGCTCAGGAAATACAAAAGTTCCTTTTCATTATGATAACTTTGTTTCGAAATCCATTTCCAAATTTTTTTATAAGCTGCTACTCTTTTATTTTGGTCATTCTAGCAATTTTTTACAAAGTTTCTCTTACAGTACAGTGCAGTAAAATAACTGTAAGAACCAAACAAACATCTTCTATCCCACTTATTCCCACACAATTATTTCCACAGAACCTGTACACGCTATTACAAGGTAGATAAATGGGCAGCATCTTGTACAGAATTTGGATGAAATTATTTGGCTAAAAGACTGATTTTTATATTTTAAGGAGCACTGTCTTACACTCTGCATGAAAAAAAAAACCCAAACATTTTGAATTTCAAAACCCTCCTGGGAAGGGACATAAATGCTTTCCAAACAGTAAGATTTAATCTTATTAGCTCAGACCTCTGAAGATGTATGGATTCTGTTTTTAACATGTCAAAATACAGTTTGACCATTATTTTTTCTGCAAATGCCCACACAGCTGCAGAATCCCGTTTCTCTGATGGAATTAATGGGATTCTAAAGCAACTAAAGAGGATTAGAAGAGAATATTTGGGAGAAAAAAAAATAGTCTCATATTCATAAGGGGGTTTTCCTCAGTTTTGGTTCCAAGCAAAATGAGGATTGTAGATATTCACTAAATTCTCTTTTTATTAGGGTTTAATTAATCCAGAATGACAGTTGAGTCCACTTTCTTAATGTTCCATTGTAAATCATCTGCAAAGCTTCAGTTAACTTGAATTTAGATGCATTTATGCACTGCAAAAATGAAAACATTAATCCAGAATTATCACTATGGAATAAATGTAATTCTATTACATTTCATGTCAAACGCCTCCATGTGCAAGACTTTAAAAATTGAGGGATAATTTTAAAATCAATCTAAGTATGAAAAAAAATCCATATTTTACCTTCACAGAAAAAAATACTATAAATTATGCAGAATTTTTTAAATTATTAATAGGCTGTTTTTTGTTACTTCTATTGTATTAAAAGGTATATTAATTTTGCAGTCTTTGTCCATTTTTTACATGCCTAATTATCTAAAAGAACAATAATAATTTCAATCATGTTTGTTGTTTTGGCAAGCCAATGGCATGCAACTAATCCGGATTTCCTTTGAATTTTTTTGAAATTCAACAGCTGAGTTGCTTAGAAGAAAAGTTTTTTGAATGTGGATTATCTGAAAATTGCTCAGAATGTATTATTCATGTTGTGCAGTTCACAAACTAAATTATACCACAATGTTTGTAAGTCTTGAGCATACGAATCATTTCAGAGTGGAGAACAATAAACAGCAAAAGGGCATGCCCTTTGTCAGGAAATGTTCAAACAACTACTTATACTATTTTTATGAAGTTTGTGAAGTTCTGATACCCCAAAAGAATTCTCCATACCATCAGTCTTCCCTCAAATAATAAATATTCTACTTCAGGATTATAAACAACACAAATTCTGCTCTATTTAGAATTAATTGTATTATTTAGTGAATTTTTCTGTCTTATAGTAATGTTTAAAATTTTAATGACTCCCCAAAAACCTTGAGCATTCTGCTGCTTTTAGTACTTTACCAAGAGAGGTTGTATGATGGTATTGCCCTTTTGGTTTTCCTTTAAGGATTATATCTCTCTAGCACAAGGCCATCCAAACCATCATCTCAGCTGCAGCTTTCACTTCTCTGTTCCACCCCCTCCCTCAGGAACTTTCATTATATACTTTATGTTCTTTCATTATACACAATAGCAGCTCCTTGAAGAGTTCTTATACAGCAATTATTATACAATTATTATTAAACCCCACCATATTTATCAGAAAGTTCTTGAAAATTCCTGGCTGGTAAAGACCTGTAGAAAATCTTTGTGTTGTCCATAGAACAGGAAAATGAAATGTTTATAAATAGATGCAGAGCCTTGGCCTGGTAAAATTGTACATATGGAACTGACTTCCACTAGAAAAGTCTTCTGCAGACAACTGCTTCCTAAGGAGAGGTGTGAGGTAATGAGTTCATGAATTAAAGGTGGTTTTCTTTAGGAATATTCAGACCTACAGTACTGCTTTTAAGACTTTTTTTAACAATTGTTTATGATAGTAATGCATGATTTTGATTCACTCATAGATGAAGAAAAACACAGGATCTCAAGGCATACACAAAATTTACTTGTCTAAACACTAAAGATCAAAGCAGATCCAAAATTTCAGTTATTATTGTTAATGAGGACCAGCTTAATCAATCAGAATTTGCTCTTGTGGTTGGAAAGAAATTTAAAAAACCCAGAATAACTTCCTTAAGGTATTCTGCCTCTATCAAGGTGAATATGGGTTAATAGTAAACCAAGGGGTATCATGCAGGTATTGCACAAATAAATTTTCTGCCCTTTACTGATCAAGGGAAGTAAAGTAGACAAGAATGTATGAATTTAGAGCATGTATGTATGAATGCTGTTTCCTCCTTGAGACTATTTCTTCAGGAGAAGTATTTCAGCATTATGTTTGTGTAGAGAATGCACGACCCACAGAGAGAAATTTTCTGTCAAAGAGCTCTTCTTTTCAACCCAGAAGTAACAGCAAACAGGCACCAGTTTGTATTAGAAGGACAGAAGAAAATTTCATTACCAAACAAACCGCTCCAGTTGCTGGAGATTAATGGGGTTCTTTTCCCCTGGCTTGCTGTGTCTTGTAAAATATATGTCTCTGCATGCTTATTAAGGAGGGATGAGGGACTACATGCACACAGAGAGTGCATTGCACTGCTTAAAAATGCTCATCGCTGCCTTGCTGAAGAGAGTTATGACATTATGGGATGTCAGGAGCAAAGCTGAAATCCATGGCCATTTAAGTCACTGTCAAGGTTTTAAAATGTGATTCAGCAAAAGCAGTTAAATAGCTTGCCAAAAATGTAAGATAGGACATCTTGTACTGGTTTTTTTCTATGCTCAGGAGAATCCTGGAAAAGGAAGCTGCTTTACATCATTATGTATAAAAGTAACAACTTTAAGTGAGTGAAAAATAAGTACTTTTTATTATAATGTGCTCAAAATGATCCCTAGTGTGATAAGGCATTAATTTATCCTAATGAAATTTTTAACAACATTATATTTCTCTTTTAAAATTGTGTTAAGATATTCTTTATCACATGCAGCACATTTACTGGTATTGCTGCCCCTATTTTTATATTTTATTTTATTCTATAGATAGTAGGAATTAGGAATATTTCCACCTTGTTAAGCTCTCTCAGGAAAGCGCATGCACAAGGTCAGATGCACATTTTTCTGGCTTTACCCTTTTCTTCAAGGTAGATCCATACAACAGAGATAAAGATGTGTCTGTGAGAAGGCTTCTGCTCGCCAGCTCCCAGGATCAGCTTTCCCTCAGCCATACCCCTGGCTGATAGACAAGCCACAGCTCAAGCCCAAAGCACTTGCAGTGAGCTCAGAACAGCAGACCCCAGCTGGTGGCACAGAGCAGAGCACCAGCAGAGCACCAGCAGAGCACAATGCAGAGCATACTGGAGGACTGGTTTGCTCCTTTTCACCACTGCTTGTCTCCTTTTTGTCTACACTGGATGAAAGCGAATTTGGAAGTGTTTAGGGACCCCAAAATACCCAAGAGCTCCCTCATACTGCTTGTTGTAGAATCAGCTAGATCCTCTGTTTGCAGATGGCCACTGTACAGCAAATATTATGATATAAAAAGAAGGTACCGTGCAAAAACTCAACCAACCAACAAACAAACAAATAATACCACCACTCAAACCCCAAAGGAAACAGCATTTCAGGTTTTGTCTCTAAATACTTTCTTACTTTCAGCTATTTCATAGAGACCTGACATTTCACAAAGATTTTCAAAGAAATTAAAAGCAATGTAAAAAGGCATTTATAGAAGAGCAATAGTTGCTCAGAATTAAAAATACATAATAAAATACACATTCAGCATTAATAACTTTCGGGTTATCAAATATTCTTAATTTTTATTAAAACATTCTGTGTTGAAAGCTTGGTATCACACAGTCATGATTTTACTCCTAGATGGTGGCCTATATATACTTCTCAGTATTTCTCATGGATAAAGACTGTTATGACAAACATTCCATGAAAGTAGAAATATGAATTCACTCTTATTAAATGCTGTCCACTATTCTATTAGCATTTTCCAGCCAGAACCTCAAAGCATATATAAAAGAGAGTCAATTCTCAGCAAGTTCCTTTAAATGGAAACAAAGTACTGCAATGTTTCATAAGTGGTGATATCAGAGTAGAAAGAGAAGAGGTGTCAGGACAAGACACTTAGCACTGGAAGAAAGAGCAAAGCGATAACACAGGACACAAAAGCCACAGCCCTCTCTGATCACATTAGTTTGTTACCTTCTGTGGGCAGTGTGCTTCTTTGAGAATCATCTTCTACTGCTTCCAAAAATGCTTAACAGCACTCTGCTTACAATCAAAATATTTTTTAGCATCCCTGTAGGTGATGTTCCCCATCAGCAGAATGTCACAGATCAAATGTTTATCAGAGATTGAAAGAGAATACAAACGTCCTGCTCTTCTTGACACAACCAGACAGGTTCAGTACACAATCCTTTGACTCTAAAGACAAAAAGAGTTTAGGAAGAACACCTAGATTTTTTGTAGCACCCTCAGGAAATTTGGGATAATCCATGAATTTCACCTCTCTTGATGCTGTTGAATGTGACAGTTCAGAAGGGTTGATGTCCTCAGTGGCCAGTGAAATTTAAAGTGCCTTTGTCTGCTGCATGAATGTGTCTATTTGTGGTGGAATGACCCCTTCACCACAGCACTTGGCCTGGTTTCCAAACGTGTCCCAGCAGCTTCAGCTCTCAGCTGTGCTCAGTGAGGGACATTTTCACAGGACCGAGCAGGAGATAGTGTCCAGGGTGCAGTGCCCAAAGACTCAAGCCTTATTTATGTTTCCATGTTGCAGTTCATATGCCCCACAGAAGAAAAACAAAACTGAAGCCCAAATGAAACAAAAATGAAAGCTTTCCTTGCACACTTTGGCAGTTACTAATTTTTGAAGTAGAACTATCTCAAAGCTGAATTAGTAACCTTGTATCAGTTTAAACACAGGGTTATTGCTTCAGGATTGACAGCTGTTTAAAAATTCCTGTTTGAGAATCCTGCCATTGGCAAACACCCCACAGGGACACAGAGCAGTGGCTTTTGGCTACTCCTGGCCATCTGGTGAGGTCACACTCTGCCAAGTCCTAAGTGAAGGCGTTTCCCCTGGGCACAGAAGTCAGGCTGTGCTTGGAATAGCCAAGCAATAAACACAGCAATAAAAGTTACCTCTTTTGCAACATTTTCCCTTTTGCCAGGGCTTAGTATATATATGCCTATAAAATTGATTATATGATGATTGTACCACACCTATTGACAAATTCCCTTTTTCAGTGAAAACATCTGGCTTGTGTTACTGAGGATTGAGTTAATTGTGAAAACTGAACCAACAGCTGGTTACTTATGAAACTTTTTATGAACACAAATAAAATAAAATTACAATTGAAACATATGCTGTTATTCATCCAAGAACTGTCTTTTACTCCTGGCATTACTTATCCACAATAGATATGTGTTAGGCATTTACATTCTCTGCAAAGGATTCGAAAAAGTTTTACACAATTTAAGCTCTTAATCAACCATGAATATATATGTGTTAAAAGGAGAATACTGAATAGAACCATTTTTCTTTGATTTAATCAAAAGCTCTTAGTAAATACTGGAAAATTATTTGCAGATAACAGAAAAGTAGTAAAATATATGGTAATTTTTCACTAAGAACTCTGAAACCAAAGAAATGGTAATACTCAACCCCTGTTGTCTATTGTACAGTGATGAACTCATGAATAAATGAGCATCCTTAAATATTTAAAGTTGCATGTATGAAATTTCTCCTTTAAAAATATGAGAAATTGTGTTATATTTTTATTAAACTACTTGTGATTTATGTCATGATTTCTGACTGGCATACTGTAATGTTTTATAAAATCTAATCAACAGATGTGTAATAAAGGAGGTAACATCTCCAAAGAACATGAAAGCTAAAGTCCAGTTCCAGAGGAAATAAAAATCATTGTCCTTAAGCAAAGAGCTGATATGGTAAAGTCAAATCTAACTTGAAAATTATAGACAAATGACACAGAATAATCAGGGATGACCTTACAGGGATTATTTTAGATTTACTGCATAGAAAATCTTTAAGATGTCAGCCTTTGTTTCAGTAGCACTCCTGATCTGGTTGTACATAGCCTCAATAACCAAGTATTTGCAGCTCCCTATTTTTTGTTATGTTTTTACTCTGTTGTAAGAAAGTGGAAAATCTCTTTTGTACTGGAAAGTGAAGCAATGAAATCTGTTTAAGTTTTGATCCACATTTTGAGTCAAACTAAATCCACAATTTAATGGAACAACTCACAAATTTTCATTTTTCTATTTGTTGGATTGCAGCATTTCTCAGAAACACCAAAATAAATTGAGAACAAGATGTACCTCTTACCTGAACAAGTGAAGATACACCAAAGCTGTGCTTTTCCAGGGACAAAAAAGCCAGCATTCTGGAAATGCACTTAAAATATTGATGTATCAGGTACCAGGCACTTTTAAAATTAAAATAGGTCTAATAGTATTCAGGAGAAATTAAAAAATATTTTCCTTTCAAAAGTGGGAAAAGTGGTGACAAAGATTTTTTTTTATTTTCCTGGTATCTGAGAGGGCTCTGCCAGACTATTGCAACAAAGAAAGTGATAGATTGCTGAAATAGTGCTGAACAGGAAAAAAGTCCCAGGACTCCTTACAAGGAAACAGCAGACAAACAAGACATTTACAGCATGCCAAATTTGTTCCATTGCAAAAGATGCTTTTTGATGTTGATTTTTCAGCAAAATTGAGCTCTCCATTCAAATACTTCGGGAGTTATTAGTTGCTGGTGTATCTACTCGAAGTCTGGCTATCCTTCACCTCTCCAAAACCAAAATCCAACTACTTCAATGTTTCCCAGATCCTTGCAGAAGGATGTTTTTATGATCCATTTCTAAAGGGGTGCCTCTGTCTGAATGAAGGTGCAAATGGCGACAGGCCAAAGTCAATAATAAGGATTTAACTACAGTAAATATGGAGGTAGAAAGCAATAAGATGGGGCAGGTTGGGGTGTGGTGAGGAAAGACAGAGAGACAAAGAGACAAGGCACACTGAGTAGAAGGATGTAGTGGTTTTGGTTTGCTAATCTGAGTCATGGCACCAATTACTGTAGCAGCTTGAGCCTTGGCCAAATACCAGTGCACCCATTAAAATTATTTACTCTTTTTTTGCTGTGAGATAAGGATTAGGAGAAAGGTAAAGGCAAAACTTTAAAGGCCATAAAGAAAGCTTTATTAACAGAACTGAAATAAGGATAATAAGAATCAGAATAAAAGTTTCAAAACACTTTTTTTTTCCTCAACTCTTCCTTCCTTTCCCACTGACAACACAGTATTACATAGTATAACAACTGGTATTTTCAGTCAGTTTGCCATCTTTAAAATGATTTTCTTTCAGCTCACATAAGGAGAGAAGTCTCTCCTGCCATGCCATGGAGACTTTTCTACAAGAAACAGTTCTCTCATGGCTTTAATTTTCACAAATAGTAGCTGCCTGGAAATCTGCAATCATGAAGTCCTTCCCAGAGTTTGGTAACCTTCCCTCAACTACCACCATGGGTCATCTCAGGTTTTTGGGGTGCAATTTTAAGAATAAGCTGTTCTAGCACAAAAGCAAAAGTTCTTTTCATTTATCTTTGGGATCATCTTCATCTCTGGGAACAGAGGTCCTCTTCTATCTTTAGGGCAAGGTTTTTCATCTCTCTCTCATTTCTTTCAATTCAAGCTTCTCATTGGATCACAGCTACCTCAACCTCTGCTGCTCCAGTGCAGGTGCCCCTGTGCATGGCTGGGGTTACAGCTGCATTCCCCAATGCATTCCATGAATTCCAAGTGTCTGATGGAGAAATTACATCCTTACTATGGCCTTACGAGAGAACCTGATCCCAAGATTAAGGCATTTCCTCATTCTCCTCTTATCTGGGATTTGATTCTTTCTTCACTGATCTCGGCGCCTCCATCTTCTTTCCTTTACCTGTCTTCACCCTTTTCTTTTCAGTCTTTCAGTAAAACCCTTTAGTAAAAGATGATTGACTATAATAACAAATTTGAGGACCTGAAATTTGAAGCAGATTCCATAAAATGGTGATTAACACAGTCATTCATTTATAGTGGTTATCTTATTAGCTGAATTAAGAATCTGGGCAGATTTACATGAAGTAGTTTGTGCAAAAAAAATCAAAACATTGTCCACTAAGTAATAAGTCAAAATATGTCAATGTACATGTTTGCATGTACATTATGCAAACAAAAAAGAAAACTCTAACAGATAAATCTAAACAGATGCTTCCACAACTGCTTGGAAAATTATGCATTTCCTTCCTGACTTTGTGTTTAAAACAGATTGTATAAAAATTTGAAACAGAAAAAAACAGGAAAATACAATAAGAGTAGTAACATTTTTGTGTGCCAATAACCTCTCCTGTCATATATACCTCCCCTCTCTCATTTTCAGGAGCACTGGAAAATACACGAGCACTTCAGAGACAATTTTTATAATTGTTACAAACTGGAAATAGCCCAGTGCACTTCACTAACTGCAGCGGAGTTTGAGCTATTTAATAAGAGCAGCTAACTCCATCATTTCCAGGAGTGTTTGGTTCAGTGGCCCCAGCCCAGGACAGCTGCTGCAGTTGTGCTGGAAGGAGCTCTGACTTCTGCAAGCTTCGTGTTTGTGTGTGTTTGGGAGAGTGTTTGGTTGGTTATTAGGGGGGGGTTAAATTTTATTTCAATATAAGGAAGCTCCAATCAATTCAGTTTTCTGTGTTTACTCCAACAGCATGCTCATCTACCAATCTGCCCTCACAGCTAACCCATCCAGTGATAGAATCCAGAATAGGCAAGGGGACAAAAAGTAATTACTTCCACGTTTCAATTTGTCGATTAATGACTTTAGAAGAAGCCATATTATTTCTTACTTTAAAATTTGCTACCACTAAGTAAAACTCTAGCAAAGTTCCAAATATTCTTTTAAAAATACACTAATAAAATTAATAGAACACTAAGTTAAATACACAGAATATAATAAAAAATAAGAAATAAATAATGTAATAAATAAAAAATTAATCTGGAATAAAAATTCTGCATATATTTAGAAAAAAAAATTTGAAATGTCTTTCTCTTTCTATATTTCTTCTTTTTCATAAGCAATAAATAGCTCAAGGCCAACAAGAATGCAGAAGTCTAGATAGATATTTGGGTGTCCACTGTAAAAAAAAGAAAACTTGAAAAATCAATTTCTCAATAAGGAGCTTAAAATACATTCTTTCACAGGAATCTAAAATTAATTAATTATCAATTATTATAAGCTTCTTTTAATATATTAAAATGTTTCTTCCATGCAGAAAATACTTTTCATATTTTTATAAAACACAACATAGGATGTTTTTCATTTAATCTTTTCAGTTCTAGTGAAATACCCCTGATAACACCCTGGTTTGCATTTGAAATAATATATGCTCATTAAAATGTAAATCAAGGGTCCAATCAGAACCTGATGGCAATCAAATTGCAATACTCAATGAAGGGGTTTCCAGGCTGACTTCATTAGTAAACATAATGAATTTCAGGTTCTTAGTGGTCTTCTATTTGTTTGTACAACTCTAAAGGCTCAATTATGAAGCCTTGAGACAGTCTAAAAATAACATCAGCCTAATAAAAATTTCAATTAGATTTGTAAAAACCTTTTTTTATCTTTATAATCCCACTCTTTAACTGTTACAGATGAGCTCTTGGGGGAAAGATTAGCAAATGGGATGCATTACGTTAGATTTGTTTTTATGCACATAACTCAAAAGTATATTCTAAAAGTTTGCACAGTACTTTAAAACATATTGTGGCTATAATGTGCAGAAGTGAATGCATTTTATATTTTGTGTTACCTTTTATATTTTACTCGGTTAATTCATAAACTTTACCAGCTACATCTTTCTGGCTTCATAAAAATTAAACAATCAAGCACTTTTTCTTCCATATCAAAGAATAAAATATATTAAAAAATTAAAATCCTGAATATATATCTATATTTAAACTATATTTCTATAAGTAAAACTTTTTAAATGTCTGCTATCACGTCTGATTTTATCACACACACAAAAAGAATGGCAATATTTGTGGGGTTTATTACTTGAGATGTATCTTTCAGCCAAACGGGGGTTCAAGCAATCTGTGAATTCACTCAACCAACAACTCACAGTGGGAACACGGCTGGCGGGACAGCACAGCAAACAGAAGCCCTTGGGACTGAGCAGACAATGGGACACCGAAGGATTTCTTGGTCCCCAAAGGCTAATTGTGTCCCTGAGGATTTACCAAGCCCTTTCCAGAACTTCAATATTTCAGTGTGCCAACTTCAGTGGCTCTCAGTTATAATCACGTACTTGGAGCACAGCACAGCAGAACCCGTGTCCGGGGCTAAGGATTGCAGAGGTGTGGCTGCTGTCCAGCTCATCAGGCCACAGGGCACCCAAACTGCTGACAGCAGCTTCCAAAAGTTATCAGGAGAGGACAACTCATCCTCTCCTTTACTTCAAAGAATTTATCCAGTCCTAATCCCAGAGTAACTTCTTGCAATTATTTTGGATTTTGCCAGGCTGCACAAATGAATAAAAAATTCTTTAGACAAAAGCTTTGTTATACTATATATATATTATAGATATTGATATAGATATAGATATAGATAGGTAGACAGATTATATATGCATATAAATTATATATATATATAATTATATATATTATATTTATATATATTATTATATTTTATTATATGTAGTTTACGTTTTAATTAAAATCCACAGTATACTAGCTCACTATTATTTAAAATCTGAAAGCTGTAAAGTTAATCTAAAACTACCTTTGCAAGTAAAACAAGGACAATTCCCCAGGGATCTGCAACTCATAGGACCCTATCTTAAACGAGGCCATAATTTATACATCTGGAAAGCATTTTGCACATTTAGATTTTCTTTTTTTTTTTAATCAAAAAATTGGATTTTTTTCAGACACTAATATTATATTGTTATTAAAATGCTATCTCTCTGAAAACTCTGATTTCTCCCAGATGAAGTAGGTGTTTTGGATCAAACAGAAGTTCTAACCACTGTTACGTGTGGTACAATAGCATGCTGCCACAGCTCTGGTCTCTGGAGATTAACAGGCATTTCAAAGTGAGAGAAACCACCCTTATTTCTCTCCTTTGACTGTGGAGTGAGCCTGGGCTGAACAGCTCAGCCTCAGCACATATTCAGGTTAAAGGTCTGTGCTGGTGAACACCATCCTCACTGCACGCACCGCTGCACCTCTGCAGCCCCACGGAAGAGCAATGGTTCACGTTTGGTGCCGTGTGATTGACCCGGGTTTATACCAGAGTAAGACAACACATCGTTTTACTCCTTTACAGAGTGAAAAGGACCTCTTCCCAAGGGAGCAGCCCAATGGCACTGCACCGAACCTGTCAGTGCTGGGAAAACCTGTTCCAGCAGTTGGGCTGCTGTGGGAGGACAGGCCAAGGAGGCACAAGGCAGGGGCACACTGGAGGACGAGTCTGCAGAATCCACGTGTCAGCCACACTGAATTCTGGCAGTTTAAGCAGACACTGTGCAAATTAGATTATCATCTGTAAATTACAGCTATCATCCCTCTTAATGTGACATTATCCCTTACTACTATTCCGTCATCTCAAGCTTAGAAACAAGGTTCAGCTTCAGAGGACGTTTCTCTGTTTCATTCCAACAAGCCAATGACAGATGTTCTGTTCTTTGTGCATCGCTTGAATGCGACACAGGCTGCCCTCACAGTAAATGCGGTCCCTTGAAAATTGTGTTACTCCTAATACCTGATTGAAAAAGAAATCCTATTAGGGAGTTTTTAGCAAATGTAAAACAGTCTTTTTATAGTTGCCCCCAATGGTTTTTTTATGTCTGCAGAAATGGATACCAAAGCAGAAAATTCCAGAGGATTTTGTATTAAGTTAACATATAATGAGAGGACATACTATGTATATGATGTGTAATATATGAGACTATCCACTGAAAAAATAATACATTATTCATGAAGTGTCGATAAGTGCACTCTAGAATAAATTAATGTTGAACTCTTTTTCACTCTGATTTGTTTTAATTAAGCCTGTGATCTACTTGTTTCTCAGTTTTAAGTAGCTTCCTTATTTCATTTCAAAATTACTACAGCAAACCACTAAATTTTAATCACATAAAGGCTTTTCTTCTGGGATTGAAAAGAAAAATCTTTGTATTTTTAATTCTACATATTTTACAAAGTATAAGAAGGCCTGTGTAATGGTCTTATCAAAGTTGTCATTATTCTTCATACAGAGATTTGGGGCTTGTGTCTCTGTTGTTCGTCATTCATTAATGATACAAACAGGCTTGTCTTTTGACTGTAGAAATCCTTTTTATAGCTTATAATTCATGATGAACATGGTCTTGTGTGATAAACACCCATCAAAGTCATATTTATTTTATATTTATATTCATTGAACTCCTCCATGTGTTAAAATGTCGTTTTCTTAAACTCTTTTTCTATCCATCTATAGTCCTATTATACATCTCTTCTTTTCTGGCAGACTCAATTTCTACCTTAATCTTTATGGAATCTCCCAAAAGAATAAAAAAATCTGTTCAAATACTCCGAGAAGTTTTAAATTAAAAACAAAAATTCTGTTCTTTACTTTTGCAGTAGTGTTTAAATGAATGATATTCAGCATATAATACATTCATCTTTAAACTTCTTCATCTTCTGCACTAGCAGCCTATGCCAGCTCTCTTTCTGCTGCCTGGTGCTACTCCCTCATCATACAAAATGGGCTGAAACAAACCACTATGTTCTTCATTTTATTTCTGCATGTACCATCCAGCATGCAATGTTCCACACACTTTTTACTTTAACCCATTGGGTCGAATGAAAAACAATTCTTTTGTTAAGACTCATAATAATTTATCTCTCTTAATTCAACTCTCTTTCTAGTCTACTTTTTGTGTAGGGACAAGAGTAGATTCACCAAGGGAAAAAAAAAAAAAAGGACCTACCAAACAGAAAAAAAGATGTAAAAACCTTATTAGGTTCAGGAAAGTCAAGTTTAAATAATGTTTCTTCTTTATCCATACCAGTTTAAGTTTATGCAGGTATCTTTCCTGAAATATCTCATGATATTTCTGTACTTCTGGTAGAATCTGCCTACATATAGAAATCACATAACTGTGGTTAATTCCTTAAATGTAAAGCAGGGATATTAAGTACAGAATCACTTGCATGTGCCAACAGGGGAGTTAATAAAATACTTTGCCTTCTTTCTCTTGCAAGTAATTTGACTTTAAAGAGAATGAAGAGAATGTTGCGTTTTAATTCTATGTAAGCAGAATACTGATTGCTTTTGTTTATTTTATATTTATTCATTAGAATGATGGAAAGGAAGAAAGGAGGAAAGGAGGAAAGGAGGAAAGGAGGAAAGGAGGAAAGGAGGAAAGGAGGAAAGGAGGAAAGGAGGAAAGGAAGAAAGGAAGACAGATTTGGGTTTAGGATTGGTGAATTAGCCTTGGCTGACAATCAAACACTGACCCAGATGCTTGCCACATCTGTCTCTTTTGGGGTGAAAAGAAAACAAGAAGAAAGTGAAAATACTTGTGGATGGAGATACATATCTTTGGATACCGATCCAAATGGAAAGATTCATGCTCAGCTATTGGTAGGAACATAAATGCTCAGTTTTATCTGCAGGATTCTGTCTTATACATTTTTAAAGCAAAGTCATGACACTGAGATATTGCAAACAGTTCTTACTTGTGCTGCCATCCAGAAAGGTCTCATGCTCCATGCAGTGATGGACAGTTGCATAGACAGGCAGCAAAGCACATGGATTTTCAACACTGCTCATACAGATCACTCTTCAACAAATAGCATACACAGACTTTGGAAATTATACAACTTTTGCAGCCTGACCTCAAGGCAAGTAACACGTCCCTTTTGTCTTTTTACAAAGTCTATTGATGAACTTGATCAAATGCCAGTTATGAGTCACCTGGCATGCAAGCTCCTACAGTTCCTGGATTTTCCAATAGATTTCCATAATGAACAGTTTCTCTAATGGAATGTCATTTGGGGATTATCAAAAATACTTTCCTTAAACTGATGGGATTGAAATCTTCAAGTTCATTATTGACTTTCTGCCCCAACACTTGCAATCTATAACTTCTGAACCTGATGTTTTTTCTAAATCACCACAGAGCCTCTCAGATGATTTGAGATGTAGTCATTGCCCTTAGCTAAACAAATTTCTTTGCTACTTACTAATCATTATTTACTAAGATTTTGCTACATTTTGATTTATAATATTTATCTTCCTGTTTCCTAAAGGAGCACCTGTAGTTACATTCTGCATGTCTTTAAAACTTCAAGGTTTTCAGTACCTGTAAAACAAACTAGACTGCTAAGATGCAGTTGATTGTCTCTCACAAATATTCAACTTTCTTTCTCATTGTGTGTGATTCATATTAAAATTTCCATTTCCCATGCTCAAAGAGATGAGAATGGTAATATTTTCAACTAACTTTTAAGCTCTAGCAATTTTTCAAAGTTTTACTTCTAGAATATAAAACGTCTCCTTTACATATTCCTCTTGGTAACTCAGTTTAACGCTGAGAACACAAACCTCATCTCAATCCTTTTGTGTCACAAAGTTTGATAGTTGGCAAGAAACTATGGTCTTTAACAGCATCATATATTTTCCTTTAAGATTTTGAATAAGTGGGGACATGTACAGTTTCTATATCATAAGGTATCTTATGTTCTCACAGATTAACAGATTATTCCAAATATATGTCAATAATATTTCTTGAGGTATACATCCCTGTTTCCCCTTCAGAGTAGCAAGAAGATACTGAAACCTGTATTTTTGCTGAAACTTACTGATTTTTATTAAAATAATACAATATGAAGTAATAAACATTTTAAGATTTCATTTTCATTCGTGTCTAGTTAGTTTCAACTCTCAACTAGTGTACTATCTCTTCCTGAAATGAGCCAGATCTTCAGGAAAGGAAGAATTTTAAATGTATGGAGAGTTAGTGAATGTGAAAAAGCACAGTGAGCACTGTGCATATGCTTTGAGTTTAGAAAGGTGTTCATGTTTATCACTATTAAGAAAGTAAAGGAGAACCAAAAAGTTGAAACATTAGTGGTACTTCACTCTCCAGTTCTAAAGACATCCTAAATAAAAGGAAAGTTCCTGAAAGTATGTGAGAAATTTTATGGGATTTGATAAAAAACTATTTTGACAGCATTTTTCTCTTCAGTGAATGCATATAAAAGCACGTCCTAGTCTTTCTAACTAATTTGTATCTTCCAACAATATCAGTTCTATAGTCTTGATGGAAAGGTGTGACCAGGTTCTCTGAGCCCCCAGACTGTGCTGAAATCTTCTTAAAGCTGAGCCCTAGAAGAGCTGAGAGGAGAGGGAAAACTCAAGGTAGTTAATAAGAATCACACTATGACCTTTCTTTTTAGCTATATGCACGCTCATCTTGGGCCCTTGATCAGTCAGGAGCTCAAAGTTTACCAGTATTGAATTTCACCACGAATGTATGGAAGGAGAGATAAATACTGCCCCTTCATTTCTAAAAGCACAAGATACCAGTTGGAAGAACCATATTCAAATAAGAGCTCATTTCCAGGAGCCTGAGTATAAATTATTGCAATTATAAATTGCTAATTCATGAGTAGGCATTTCATCTGTCCAGTATTGCCGGAATCTGATGAGCTGGTTTGGCTGATGTTCAAATTGCTGATTCTAACCTAGTTAGGAGAGATTTTGAGGGTGAAAGAGATTCTGTGCAGAGGGAAAGTCTCACTACTCCAAAGCAGTGTCCATGGCCAGTAGGCCTAAAGGATACACAGACTAACTCAGGGATTTCCCCTGGCTGGCTGCGACAGGCAGCCGTGGTTTGTCCTTCCTAAGTCACTGACTCCGGGTCTCTGACACCAGATCCAATGGAATCAAGTGTAAAGCCGTGTAGTGTTCTTGTGTCCATGTTGTACCAGAAGAGAGGACACTGCTGCAATGTGTTCCTGTGTCCATACTGTACCAGAAGAGAGGACACTGCTGCAATGTGTTCCTGTGTCCATGTTGTACCAGAAGAGAGGACATTGCTGCAATGTGTTCCTGTGTCCATAGTGTACCAGAAGAGAGGACACTGCTGCAATGTGTTCCTGTGTCCATAGTGTACCAGAAGAGAGGACACTGCTGCAATATGTTCCTGTGTCCATAGTGTACCAGAAGAGAGGACATTGCTGCAATGTGTTCCTGTGTCCATGTTTTACCAGAAGAGAGGACACTGCTGCAATGTGTTCCTGTGTCCATGTTGTACCAGAAGAGAGGACACTGCTGCAATGTGTTCCTGTGTCCATAGTGTACCAGAAGAGAGGACACTGCTGCAATGTGTTCCTGTGTCCATGTTTTACCAGAAGAGAGGACACTGCTGCAATGTGTTCTTGTGTCCATAGTGTACCAGAAGAGAGGACACTGCTGCAATGTGTTCCTGTGTCCATAGTGTACCAGAAGAGAGGACACTGCTGCAATGTGTTCCTGTGTCCATAGTGTACCAGAAGAGAGGACATTGCTGCAATGTGTTCCTGTGTCCATAGTGTACCAGAAGAGAGGACACTGCTGCAATGTGGCCAGTGGTGACTCTGCAACCTTCCCGAAGTGTGTCCCTGAGGAAGATGCTTGGGAGAGGCACAGTAATCACTCACACACCACCCACCACAGGCACCGTGCTGACCATGGAGGGCAGGAAGGGCCTTTGCCCAGAATTCCAGTGGGCTTTATGGCCACCACACACTGAAGGGGTCCAGAGGCAGAGATAAAGACAGTTCGAGGGTCACGGCTCATAAAGAAGCACAAGGGGGTGGAGCCAATGGTAACAACCAATCACCGAGAGGGATGGGTGGGAAAAAGGAGGACACTGACCAGTAGGGAGACACAAGGGTAAATGGACAGGGCTTCAGCCAATGGGGTTACGAGAACCAGGGAAACCGCTAGAAGCCTGACCACAAAAGGCCAGCTGGGAGAGTACCGGCCAATGAAAAGTAGGGGGTGTGGCCCTGGGGTTGATTGACAGCTGTCAGTCAAACATGGGATCCAAAGGCGAGGTTGAAGGCCAGGGGACATTCTTCCAAGGCACAGCCCCAGGGAGTCCCCTGGCAAGCCCAGAGGCTTCTACAGGACATTACTGGGCATTTATCATTTTAAAGCGTCACATCAGCTGGAAGAAAAATTAAATATGAATGACAAGCAGTAACTTTTTACTATTGCATCACAAAAACATTGTGCTGCCACATCAGTGTGCTCCCACACAAATAAAATACTGGTTTTGTCAAGAGTAGCTACTCACTCAGTCCTGAGTGAAGTTTATCAAGAAGATATGTCACAATATTTAAAGTAAATATTACGATTACAATTAAAAGATTGGGTTATCATACCTATCACCTTAGTGTAGTCATTCCTGTTAACTTGCATAAATTTACACAGTTCTGTCACAGAAAGAGTAGGGCATATTTTTTGGTGCCATTCAAAAACCTCATGTCTTAATGGCAAGAAAGTTACTTCTGCTTTTCAGTCTATAAACTTTCCTGGGCTTATTAATTCTTACTTTTAGATCTTCAGTGATTTTAATCCTATTAGTTGCATGTTTATGGACAAAATGTGTTCACTTTGCTAACATAATTCAAAGCCATTTAGATATCTTTTTTTCACAGATTCTTTAATATGCATTTCATTCTGCAGATTTTCTTTGAAAGTCTATTCATTTGTGGCCACTTTTCTTGAGCACTGAAGTTTAAAATTATAAATGGTATTCTTAATGAACTCTTATAAGGGTTTGTATAGTAACAAAAACATTTTCCTATGTCAACTGGAACTATCTCAATTTATAGATTTCATTTCTTTATTTTATGGTCACATTATCATGAGCACAGAAAAAGATTCCACATGGAAATTTAATCTCTAGTATTTCAGACAATGAACTTTCTCCTCCTAAAAAAAAGACTTCTATTATTTTTAATCTCTAACTACATGACTCAATACTTCATCCTGTAAAGCCTAATTTTTTCTATACATCTGTCATTATTTTCTTGTTCATGATACTTTGCTAATACTTTATAAATAAATTATTCCCATCTCTCAGTCATCAGAAACTTACATGATGACAGCACTATGTTTCCATGCCAAGGTCATATTTTATAATATTAAATAAAAGCAATTGGTTGACTTAAGATACTCAACTTATAATTTTCCTCCAGTCTTCTCCCTTTTTTACTCTAAAGTTTGCCATTCATAGTTACTTCATTTTAGAGAATTATTAAAATATGCATGAGATATATTTTTCATTTCTATTAATTACTTCTTTTTTTTAATTTTAGTTGATTTTTTTTCAGTTTACCTTAGTTTAGAACACTAATTAATACCTACTAGATAATAGAGGACTCATCAGGAGGTCTAAAAATCCTACAAATATTTAAGAGACTGGAAGTTGAGACTAGATAAATTAAGATTACAAATGAATCATATAAATAATTTGGGCGTGATAAAAAGTCTCAGAAGAATAAGGTAGTTCTTATAACAAAAAAAATTACATTTGAATTATGAGTGTGTGTTTGTATGTATGCTTTCTTTCAAACATGAATTAACCTGTCGGATGTCTGTGACCAAACTAGAACAAAAGATGAGACAAAATGATCAGGAATTTCCCATCAGGCTTTATAATCTGTGATTTCATAAAACCCCCAAAATTATTATATTAGTTAATTTAGCTTTATGAAAATTAATAATTATAATGGAAAGCAGACTCCATTAAATATGAATGACAAATAATAAAAAAGGTAAGAGAAGAAGCAGAATACAATACTAAATAAAAACAAGCTTTGGCTACTCTTACCAGCTAATTGATGCATAAGGGATTATGTAACTCCAGATTTCAAATCAAGAAATGTGGATCTTTTTACACTTCTACACTTTATGAAAAAATCATTGGCAATATAACTCTGAGTTGGCATAGCCAGGGGATGCTAAATCATCAAAAACAATACAAGAGATCATCTAATGACATAGGGAAGTGGAAAGGAACCACAGTTGTAAAAATAAGTACAATTAGAAGTTAAAATATTTGCCAGAGTAAAGCCATTAATTTTTCATTCCCTTGCTTATTGTAAACAGGAAAATTCTGTTTGAGAAATGTGCTAAAGATATATATGTTGTAAGGTAATTGGTTTAAATTTCGATTGCACAAGGGTCAAGAAAGCAGAATGCATTTCTCTTTAACAAGCTATTATTTGTATATACCATTTACTCCTGAGAAACAGAATCAGACCAAAATCACTTAGAAAAGCATTTAGATGCCTTGGGGTTCTCAATTCAAAGTAGGAAAGCATGTGCATGGATGCAAAAAATTCACCAGAGGGGTGGAGTGTTATTTTTTCTGAATATATTCTTATATCATAACCTGCTGATAAAGCCATGTTTTCCAACACTCCTTTTCATTTGCCATATTTATCTATTTCAAATCAAGCTAAATTATTTTGGACTTGAATATATCAGATTGAATGAAGATATCCTTTTTTCGATTTTTTTTTAAGAATTATAATCAGAAGAAGCTAAAAGGGATTTGTGAATCTTCTGTATGCGTTACACCACCATGGAATAAATATGAATATTTAAGTAGTCTATTATTAACTGACTGGTAAACATGTAAATAACTATAATTGTAAATGCTACATAGTAAGACATCCTACAGTCCTTCAGACTACAGTAAGTAATTACCACTGAGAAACCGATAAAACATAAACAAATACAACAGCATTATTGTAGTCTGTTTCATTCCCAGAGATCGTGGAGAAAGACATTAAAGCAGGTTATTTCTTTCTCTGCCTAACCTTTCTACTGCAGAGAAAAAAAGTGTAGGAAATAGAATACTTTAACAGATTGAAAGTATTCTTGGAAAAAAAGCACAATTGAGATACTTAATTAAAATGTTTTCATTCGATGGAAAAGTCCCAGAACACAGGAAACCACAATAGGGTACATCTCCAATTCTACAGCAGGTGAACACTGGTAAGAGTGACTCTTCATCCCACTATTCTCAGAAGTATTTTTAGAAGAAATGAGGAGTCCAATCTGTACATGTTACAAAGGAAGACATTTTACATGCTAAAATTCACAGTAGGATTGATGTACAGCACTCAAGGACTGAAGAGTCCTTTGATACCTTTTTGCTAGAGCTGCAGCAACAGCTTCCAGGACCTTGCCCAAATAAACACTTTGTCAGGAGAGCAATTAGCTGAAATAGAATAGTCAACCTATTTTTACCTGATTCATTCCTAGCACTTGCTGCTTGTTATGCTTAATGAGAACTCATTTACTGATTTAGTCACTTAGCAAAAGCCCCTCAGGTGTAGTCAACAGAACATGTAGTCCTTTGCTAATGGTTACTTTACATCCTGAGCAATCAGTTCAATATCTCAGCCTTGTGTCTATATCTTTAGATAAAATAATAATATAATTCTTTAAGCTCAAACTATTACTCATGCATGGAAATGAGATGCAGGGATCTCAGTCTCTAAGATATTTGAATATGTGCCATGATTGAGAAATGCAACAATCCATTGTTTTAGAAAGAATGAACTGAGATATTAGGAAAATGCAGTGTTCCAAAAATATATATATATCCCAATTTTTCATTCTGAGAATACCATAGACAGGAGATTCTAGAGTGTCAGCTTCAAGAAAATCATACTTTTTCCATTTTGTTTTCGCTAACTAGACTATGTGTTATGAGAGAACCAGCAAATCTTACTGGACTGAAGAAAATTTCTGCCTCTAAACATGTATTAGTTACGTTATAGTAGTTACATTATAATTACCTCAAATTAGATCTCCATTCTTCTTGTTGGGTAGACATTCTATTTATTCCAGGTGCATTCTATTCAACAAGGAAACCAGAATTTGGATTCATCTTTCTAAACCATTATGAATAGAACAGCAGGAATTAGGTGTTTGTTAATAGCAGTCTTAATTAATTAACAAGAACTAAGTAAAGACTTGACTTAAAACTTGTGAACATCATGAATATTCAAGACAATCATAACAAGTAAATACACACATTCATGTATTTCCATTTGCATTTTACCTGCAAGAACTGAATAATTCATCAAAGCAACATAAGAATACTTCTATAAAATAAATAAGTTCTAACAATACTAAATCCCTTGCTAGAAAATACTCTTTCTTAAAAAGAGAAATGGGGGAAAAATCTTGAATTGTTACTGTTATTGATTAAAATTTTTCCTAATTCTAATCTTTTCACAAACCGAGGTGCTTCAAAGTTTTCTCTATTGTCAATACTGTATATAATATTGTATAATGTATCAGAAATTTCCCTTTACACTTCACAAAAAGTATAGGAAAAATATCTGACTGTATCTAACTTTCCTCAAAAAAGATACTGAAGTCTTGTTAATCATATCTTTTACACGTTTTATCCAAGGAACACAGAAATCGACAAGATGACTATATTGCAAAATATTAAATATTCCCAGTAATGTATTTACTCTCTCTGTTTCAAGTCCTTCCTTGCCAGAACTTCTCTTCATGACAAAATAGCCTACCATTTGCTGAAAAGGTCTTCTGGACTAAATAAAACCTGTTGGCCTTCTCATGAGATCTCTGAGCCTCCAGCCCCAATACCCTTGTGTTTCTTTTGGCTCATCAATGTCCTGAAATATTTGAAAGCTTATAGGAGAGAAGTTTGGCACAAAGTGAATATCAATGTGAATGTGAATGTTAGTATCTCAAAGCCAGCAGGAGTTTTGAGTATTTTTGTATAAGGTATATAAAAAGTAGCAGCAAAATGGACTTTAGTGTTTTCAGCCTGCCATTGATTATCATACCTGAGAGGGGTTTTTTTAATTTTAGAGAGACAAAACAAATTTATTCTTTTTCTTAATGATCTGGGTAATCTCTGTATTTCCATGCAATTTCTGACCACAGCAAAAGCAATTAAATTGAAGTTGTCTAGATTCTTGCTGTGGTTTTATTTATTTGTGAATCGCAATCTTTTGGGAAGAAGAGCTTTTCTAAACTCAAACCCTTGAAAGTAATGTGCTTTTGAGATTGAAGTATCTCGTGTATATTTTGAAATCCTAGTTTCCCAGTTGGCACACTTTCACAAGGTGGCTTCAAATTCTTATCACTATCTGCAAGAATTTTTAGGAACACCTTGCCTACCATAATAGAAATGGATAATCAGTGCTGAAGTTACAGGCAGACATTGGGGAAAAAACTAAAAAGATAAAATCTGAAAAAAAAAAAAAAAAAAAGATTTTTTTTTAAAAGTACAATATTTTTGCTATTAAAATAAAAAGACTGTTCAGTGACCTTCATCTCTAATGTAGGTTATTTCCCTGCAAATTCTGAATTCTATATTAATTTTGACTATTTATTTTGATGTTCACTTTGAAGTGAATTATGCAAACATATAAAACAGTATGTGATACTTTTGCTACTTAGAAATATTTTGTAGTTTGGCATCTCGCATCAGTATCAATGAGCTAATTTCTTCTTTTTGCAATAATGCAGGGAGTTTCTTGGTCTCTTCCATATATTTTTATGTCACTTGTAAAGGGATGTTGATGTGCCATTTTGTTTGTTTTGATTTGATTTGGAAGGGAAGAAGGTTTTCCATTTACTAAATTTCTGGACTAAAATTCAGTTTGAAACCCTCCCAGGATTCCTGCTGGATGATGAACTGTTCTTTGTCTTGGTTTCTAAGCCATGAAGGATTCCCCATAAATGTAAGTTGAGCTAAACAGAGATTATAATAAATCAGTGGAAATGGATGGATACATGAAGTGCTTTGCAAAGCTAAAATGATTGTATGGATTGTAAATTAAATGTTTATTACAGCTTCTAGCTGCCAAGATTCTGTATAACTCACTCATATACATGAACTGTAGTTGCATAAACCCACTGAATTAACTCTCAAGGACTTTTGGAAAAATTCAAGGTTACATGAACTAGCCTACAGAACAACTGCTTGTCCTGACTTGATAACAGCCACTAACAGAGCAAAATGACAGTTTGATTCACAGACAAACACAAGACAGTCCTGAATCCCTGGCTTCCATTTTTCTGAGTGAGATAGCCATCTTTATAAAGCTTCAGTGGTGAACAGCCTGTCAGTTCAAAAGGTCAGACATTGCAAGTTATCAGCAAAAATGATGATGTACAGACCATTGGAAGAAAGAATGATTTTATTATCTTCACTCACCTGTTATATATTTACTCTATTGTCCATCCTCAACAAGTAGGAGGCTTATGGAAAAGAATAAAGGATGTGCTGAATGGTGAACTGATTTTAGGTCTGATGCAGCATATTAGACAACCAGAAGGAGATGTTGAAAACCATGGTGAGTGGGGTGAATAATTCATGGTGATCTTAACTTAAAATCTTTAAAATATTCTTACCTTTAGCAAACAAATATTATATATTTAAATTCATTTTTAAGTTTAATATTTTACTAAGGCCACTGCAGTGTCTTATGCTATATGGTAAAATGCAGAAAATTAATCTGCTTTCTCTGTTTCTGAAAAGTATGCTTAGATGCGGGCTCCATCCACACAGAATAAGTATCAATCAAGGACTGCCTTCTTCAGCCTTTAAAAAAAATAAAAATTAAAATTAAAAATGAAGTTGGAAAAGTTTTTGAAATGTTATTTTGACAAAATGATTATGCTAGGATAAATCCCAAATTTTTTGAGACAATGAAAGAATGTTGAATTGTGTGAGAGTTCTTTAAAACTATGTAAGCAATATAGTGATTTTGTGAAGCAAACATAGAACCATTTATTTTATAAGATGTTTTACTCAACATTTTCAGAAAAGCAGATGCATTTAGAGTACTTCATTTTCAAAAGACACAACCATGTATTCATACTAAATTCTGTTATCTGTGAGCATGTAAGCCATCTAGATTCTACCAAAAGTTGCTTTTAGTTTTGATTTTTTGCTCTAATGGTAGAAATATCACTGACATTCAGAGTGCCACGGCATCTTTACTTTGAAAGAATCAGTAGGCCAGGTATTGCATTTTAAAATCTTAAGTCCTTTCTCACATTAGAAAAAAATTCACCTATAAAATCCCCAGATAATCATGTAGTTGCTTTACTGGTATGATGAATGTTGTCTCATGTTTAGCAGGAAACTCTACTTCAAAGCAGTAATTTGTATGGAGGTGATTACAGTGGACACAGTGAAGAGATGACAGGACTATAGGATTTAGAAACCATTCTCATGTGCCTTTCTTTTTCTTTTAGTGATTGATGAGAGGCATGGAAAGTCTATTGAGACAGTGGAAGTTCTTAACACTCACAAAAGAAATAACAGAAATTATGAAAACAAACATTTAGCTATTAAAAAATAATCTAGCAGTCTCACAATATTGTCAAAATTTCTTTTGTAATTTCCTATTTTTGGAAGTAGTAAGAAATGTTCATGTTAACATTGATGCTAGCTGCACTTGAAAACTGCAAGAAAGCTGGGCCACCACCTAAGACATGTGTATTTAGGTATCAAATACAGATTTAATCTTTTTACTTAGCTATTTCTAAGTAAATTTTTCTTTGGAAGGAGGTTGAATTTCCTGTCTTTGGAGAAAGACTATATATATATGCCACTCCTTTTCAATATTTTCTTCTAAATTGTAATGCAGAGTTTATAGCAGCCCTGAAGGTAGCTGAAAACTTACCATCCTAATCAGAAAAAAGGCACAGTAAAGTATGCTTTATCCTTTAGGGGATGAATACTGTGTGAGTTATAAGAAGCTGGTGTTAGAGAGGAGGTGATTATGGTTAGGTCTGATGTGATTTTTGGAAGAGAGTGATTTTATTAGACATGAGGGTAGCAAGCAGGTGACTGTAATGCCTTTGAATCTTTGCTTTACTTATGGGATGGCTCTGAGCTGAGGAGAAAAAGGCTGACACTTTGTGTGCAGTTTATTGGTACTGAGAGCATGTTCAGCTCATCCATTGCACTGACTGTCTTTTTCATGTATCCCAACAGACCACTCCTGTAAGAAGTATTGGGATCACCTGGATGCCTAAATCACTGAAGAAACAAACCATGTCATGAAACTAATCAGGTTTCTGGATGTTATAGTAATGGGAAAAATCCTAGAATAAAACAATCAGCAGGCAAAATTGTATTAACCTTACTTAGTACTAAGTAATTAATAAATTATAATTTATCTTTCTATGAAATAAAATATTTCCCATCTTATTAATCACTAAGCATTTTTAGAGTCTCTTCAAATAGATAAAACTATCTTCTAGGTATACAAATGTTATATTTTCTAACTTTGATTATTGCACATTTTTCTATTTTGAAGTATTTCAAAGTAAAATGAAACCCAGAATTCATATTTACTGTAGTATTTTGTGTTTCAAGCTATGGCAGTAGCTTAGTCAATCCTACTGTAAAATTAGCTGCTAGAAGTTCTCAAGATACACCCAGCTTCCTCTTACAGCTAAAAGCTACAAGCATGTCTGAAATGCCAAAAGAGTTTAAGAAAATTCCATATTTCATAGCTCCAGCTGCATTTTTCTGTCCTTCTGCCCATGTAGCACACAAACCAATTCCACACAACAGGGTGAAGTAAAAACTTTTTAACCAGTTCAATGTTATATCAGATTGTTTGACAACATGCTGCAGTATCTTGCAAACAGTTGTCCTCTCTTTTATTATGTTATTATGTCATGCATTTTTTCACATCAAATTTATTACTTTTTTCCTGAACAACACAACACTTACATATACAGTAATTTTGGGTATAATGTTAGCTGTGTTAACCTATATCCACGAAAAATATGATACTATCCCCAAAAGAAAGGCTGAGGCCTTGGGTACAGCTCATTACAATTGACTATGAAGAGTCATGATGCATTTTATTTTCTGCTGTATAATTTTTGTATTTGTGCTTTTTATGAAATCAAATGTTAATTTTCATAAGATGAATTACATAATGTAATTTTTGTCAGGAAGTGTTACTGCAAGATGTCAGGAAGAAAAATGCAAGCCCTTGAACATGAGACTCATCTCACCTGTCTTGTTAAGGATCACTGGGATACAAACCTGCACCTCAGTCAGCCAGCTCCTAGACTAGAAAAGATTCTTTTTGTCACTTGAAAAAGGTATCAGAATATCATAAGTCAGCTAAGTTGTCAAGTAAATTTGCATTATTGCAGAATAAATATTTTAAGAGGAAATAGTCGTGCAAACAGGTAATAAGGTCTTTCTAGAGCAAACTTCCTGGATGAAAACATGTTAAGCACTGTCAACTTTGTAGTCAGCAAGTATATTGCTGAGTGTTGTGCTTCATTTGACAGTAATAGTTAATGAGCTTCCACAGTATGAAGAGTTACTTTAGCTGAATTATGAACAAAACATCTTGCTTAAATAAACTTGCTTCTTAATTAGCAATACTGAAACTTTTCAACTGCTGCAAAATACACTATTTGCTATAAGTTCAGTGTTCTTTTCCTGTTTATGAATGCCCATACACAATTTTCTTTAACTGTCCTTACTTAGAGCTCTAATTTTGTAATCTTATCAATAGACTTCTGTGTCTATCTTATCTCAGCTTTGAATTATGATACAGCAACTTTTACTGGAAAAATATCCTGAGCCAAATAAACCCCAAACCTGTCTTTATATTGCTTATGAGCTCAATAAAAGAAAGACATAGACCTGTTGGAGTGTGTCCAGAGGAGGGGCACAAAGCAGGTAAGGGGGCTGAAGCACCACTCCTGTGGAGAAACCCTGAAAGGGTTTGGGTTGCTCAGTGTGCAGGAGCCTCTGGGGAGATCTTATAGGAGCCCTTCAGTTCTTAGGAGGGTTGTATATAAAGGTGGGGATAGAATTTTTCATAGTGATAGGACGAAGGGCAGTGGTTTTAAACTAAAAGGGTGTTGACTCATACTAATATGAGGAAAAAAATTTTATGGTGAGGGTGCTGAAACACTCTGGGCATAGGTGGCCCAGAGAGGTGGTAGGTGCCCCATCCCTGGAAACAGACTGTGCAAGGCTCTGAGCTACTGATCTAGATGAAGATGGCCTTGCTTATTGCAGGAGGGGTGGACTGGATGAGCTTTAGAAGTTCCTTCCAACCCAAGTGTCTCTGTGAGCCTATGATTCTAAATAAAATTATTGGAGAAAGGGGTTTGTTCGATAGAACATACTCAGGAAACCAGTATCTTGAATATCCAAACAATAATGTTATTAATCAACAGTTTGTATGATCAAAAGTCTTCTCCATACCTAGTTCTTATGAAATCTCAGGATATCTATCACAGTTTTGCTTTTATCTGATTTTTTTGATTAAGACAAATCCAAATATATTAGATTGTATCTTTTACCTCCAATTGCAAATCACAATGCATGCATTGATCTGTATTACCCACTGATGTCTCCCATTGTTGCCTAATTAGATATTTCATTTTGTAGAAATCAAGATGGTAATTCAGTAAAGACACTGCTTATATATTCTATTTCTCATGCAAACAAAAAAAAATCACCATTATTATTTTTTATGTTCCACATGTCAGATTTTTCCTGTACATCAGAGTTCTAGAGGGTGAGGCACAACTATTTATGCTAGAAAAAGTCAAGTCAAGGCCTACAAATTCATACAGTCTGAAATTGAATGGGCTCATTAGACATTTATCTTTGGGCTTATAGCTTCCAATACTTAGCAAGAAACATGATATATAAGTGTATATCCAGCACTAAGTTAAATTTATTTAGTACATTATCTCATTTCATCCCGAGTTGATACAAAGTCCAAGCTCAATAAATCCTCTAAATTAAAAATGTGTGCTATATAGAGGCTTGCCTTTTCTCCTCTATGCTTTGCAAATACAAAATGCTTTATTGATATTTCTGTACTGTGATCTTAAGAAGTTATTCACTTAGTATCTTACCATGACCAAAACATTTGAATTTTGGAACCAACTGGCTTGATTTTAATGTTCGGATGATTTTCTTTAAGAAACACTGCCCATGGCAAGGGAGTTGGAACCAGGTGATCATTAATGTCCTTCCAACTCCCGACCTAAGTACAGTTGTCACAGTGCTGTTAGTCTATTTGAGTGTCATCAAACACAGAAACAGGTTGCCCAGAGAGGTTTCACAGTCTGCATCTCTGAAGATACTAAAAATCTCACTGTGTGTGATTCTGGGCAACCTGCTCAAGCTGCTCCCTGCTTGAGCAGTGGGTGGAATTAGATGGTTTGGAGAGGTCCCTTCCAGAGTCCACTATACTGTGATGGATTCTGTGATTCTGATGAATAGCTTTTTCTGAAGGCAAGAGAATTTATATTTCTGTCATGCATTATCTTTATCTAAAGAGTGAGATTGTTCTTTTTACTATAATACATGTAGTTTAAAAGAGAAATTCAACTTCTTTTAAATTAAAAAATTCTACAACAGTACTCCATGACCAAATTGACCCTTTGGATGAAGTTGTCATAAACCATTGTTATAAACTCTGTCAGAAGGAGGAAGTCTGTATTTATCTCTTCAGCCTATAATAATAACTGATGGTGTGATCCACAGGTGTAAAAATCTATTTGGTTTGCCCTGGCAGCTGCCTCATTTCTAACCCTGTGACTAATATAAAAAAATTCACAAAGTCATTAATTATGCTAATAAACTTATTAAATCTGTAAGAAATTGAACAACAGAATAAAAGGAATTCAGACACGATGAAGAAAAGATCTGGTCAAAAGTTGGTTGGTAGGTGAGAATATGTCTACAATATGCCATCTTCATAGAAACATCTTCATAGAGCCTGTGTGTCTGTGGTCTAATTGCAACCCACAACTCATGGGGTACATGAGTTGTTATGAAAGTAATAGAATCATAGTATGAAAAGTAGAACAATTTGAATTGGAAGTTACCTTAAAACTCATCTCCTGCAAACCCTCTGGAATGAGCAGGGTAATCTTCAACTAGACCAGGCTGCTCAAGAGTCATGTCCAACCTGGCCTTGAATGTTTCCAAGGATGGGACATCTACCACTTCTCTGGGCAACCTTTGCCAGTATTTCACCACTCTCATTGTAAAATCTTCTTCCTTATACCTACTCTGAATTTCAGCTTAAACCATTACCCCTTATCCTATCACTACGGGCCTTATTAATATCCGTCCTCTCCTTTATTAGAAGGCCAGGAGTTCCGTGGGTCCTCCTTTCTAAACCTAATAACAACTGGACAAAGTTTTTCCTTTTTCCAGTCACTTGAGACTTCACCTATTGCCATGACTTTTCAAGACATTGTGGTGTAAACCCCAGACTCATTTGATGAACTTCCTAAAGGGGCTTAGGTTTTTCTATACTCTCAGGCTCACAGGAGAAACACGATGTTCTCAGGAAGTTAAACAACAAACCTCACAATAATAATCACTGTTTGAGTTCCAGCATGATTCCAGCTCCTGGGGCCCTCCCACCCAGGTGGAGCTCCAAGTGTGCCAGTGACTGACAGACACTCTGGGCTGGAAGAGGGGTTCCAGGGCAGGTGAGGTGTGGAGCAGTGCACACCCCACTTTTCACAGAACATGCTCTACCCACACACCACCCCCAACACACACACTCTCATTGTTTTGAGACAGTCATAGTTTTATCCAGTCTCTCACACATGGAGAGTTTCTTTTCCACTACAGCAAGCCAAGTCACTTGGAACTCTGGGATGCATCTCATCATGTGATGTAAAACTTCTAATAAAGATGCTAAATTTTCAATAGGAAATAACTTAGATGAAACATTTCGAAGCTATAATGTTTTATGGTAATGTTACTGCTCTAAGTAATATGCTGAAGCGTTTACAAATATTGCCTCCACTCCAATTTCCTTAGACATGCATTAGGTTGGATAAAGTCTGACAATTCAATAGCCTTTAGGAGTTACTTGGCAAAGCTTTTCATATGTGCATCAACTGAAGAAGATGTATATTGCTAGGATGATTAACGCATCATTTATAATACCAATGAAAGGTCAGGCATGGATCACAGTAAATCCCTCTGTTGGTAGTAAAATTAATAACATTCAGATTTAAAAAAGAAAATATTTTATACACAAGTATAATCTCCTAGTATTAGTGTCCTGTTATAGAGTTACTTTGAAAGCAGATTATTGCATTGTCAAGTGTAGATTATGGGAGGCGTAACAAAATTTTGAACGCATTGAAAAGATTTTTCAGCCATCTCTCTTTCCACCTAAAGTGCCTTCATAAGAGCAGAGATGATAGAGCAGGTAATTTAAAGACACCATAGTCCATCAGCAACTGATTTTATACCAGTTTCAAAAACTTAATTACATTTTAATTAAGGTTATCCCCTAGATATTCCATAAATAACACAGTCTCATCTCTTGTGTGAAGAATCAGCTGATTCATAATGATAGAACAAATATTCTATCCTTATTAATATAAGTCTGTAGGGAAAATTAAAAATACTTTCACTGGTTTTGTTTCTTATTTATGAAAATAAATAAGTAAACACTGTTAAAAATAATTCTTTTTCTCTGGCTTGTTTTACGATGATGCTTGCTGTCAGCCTAGAGACAGATTCCCAAGGTTCCTTGCAGGCGTAGAACAAAATATCATCCATATTTCTCTTCCTTCACCTGCTACATAAGACCTGTGGAACCTGACAGATTTGAACTTATTAATTTTCCCATGTCTTAGTATTTCTGTCATACTTTATACACTCAGGTTTGAGTACAGAAGCAACAGTACCACAATAAAAATCAGAATGATGAATAGTTTCAAGCCAGGCCCTTATTGCCCTGTCTCAAGTGCATTCAATATCTCGAAACCATCACATTCAGAATGTTTTGAGATTGAAAAAATCAATAAAGCACAACTACCAAAATGAAGTCAGAAAGGAACCTTTACCACATGTCTTTTACCTGGTTTATTTTATCTCCTGTAGCCCCAAATCTTGGAAACTCTCAAGTTTAATTTCACAGTATTTTTTAATCATCCATTTCTTTCTCTATTTCCTTCGTATCCCTCTTTGGCACAATGATAGACCCTCAAGTTGCAGCGTATGAGAGAATTCGTTCCATATACATAAATTGTTTTAATCCAAGAAAATGTAGCTGTGTTTTTTAACTACAGGTTTGTTTTTCTTAAAGAGTATATTACCTTAAATATTATTTGAACTATTGTGTTCTCTTTAAATTAAAAAAAATTGTGTTCTCTTTACATATTTAATATACTAACTTTAAAGGCTACTACACCAACGATGAAAAATGTATATGTAATATAAAACTGTATTGTTACAATGTAGTGGTGAGCTACAGGAAAATATGCTTCTTAAGAATAATTTCTGTGCATAATATTTGTAAACTCATGCATAAGAACAAAGTACAAAACAACAACTCTTTTTTGTACTTTCCTTACTGTAGCTTATTATTCTCACATTGAGAAGAAATAAAGGAAGGGATAGAAAATTCTATTAAATTGGTTTTTCAGTTTACTGGAGTTCATTTTTCTAGGCATCCCACACATCACTGTGAGAAGTATCAGACTTTAATTCCTCTGTTGGCCAAACCCTCATATTCACAGGCACTGTGTGGGTGTTGTACATAAATAGTTTCTCAGTGGCTCTTCTGCAGACACAGAGGCACAGAGGCTCTCATACCTCTCACACAGTCTGCTTTCCCTGCTGTCTGGAGGGCTTACTACAGTCCTCTCTGACTTTTCACACAAAGCATTTTGGATTCCCTAATACAGAATGCACTTTACATAATGACGATGAAATCTCTTTTCCTACCTTATGGTCTTTTAAAAAAAATCAATCCTTGATTCATGGCATATTTCAAGTAAAACTTACAAATCAGAGTAAGATTAAAACAAAATAAATCATTCTATTGCTTACATAATTTATAACCATCAATCTAATTCCTATGCTGTCACTCAGGTGAAAAATGCAGTGTTGAAATGAATCCCTCAGTCTGCAGCAGTTCCTGAGTCCCACCGTACAACGGGGGTTAGCCAGAGTAGAATTGCCAAGGTGTAGCTGAAACACAAAAGAATTACCACCTTAGAACATGAAAGGGAGAAAAAGAAAACCTAAGACCTGCTGAGTGAGAATTTCAGCTCATAGGTCAATCAGGTCACGCTAAGGTCTAATTTACATGAAAGTTTTCTTCCCCTGTCAGTATTGGTTTAGTATACTCTGTACATTAATGACTACTAGATTTCTGTACACAGAGAACAAACTCTGACCTCTTGTAAGGGAAAAATAAAAGCAAGTGTTAAATGTCAGTCATATAGCAGAACCTGCAGTTGATTAGCATGCCAAAGAACTTTCTACTGTTGGACGTAAAGGACCTGGCCAGTGAGAAATTTCTCTGATGCATAGCTACAAATTCCACAGGGAAACAGCATCTGTTATGCAGGTCCGAATTTGCTTTGAATGTATTTCTCAATAAATAGCATTTCAGAGTGCAAAGGATGAGCAATGATTGGAGTAGCTTTGTAAAAAGTACAGAATAAATTGTTGTTTCTGAAATGATTCTTAACTCTGACAGATCTAGTGTAAAGCTCTCCATTTAGCACACACTCTCCATGTCAGTAGTGCCTCAGTGTTTCCTCCCTTGTAATTTTTTACCTGAACCTGAATTAGAGATGTGAGAAATACCTAAAGGTCTTCTATATTTAAGTCTGCTATTGTGATAGACCATGCCCTGCTGTACTTACCTAAGCAACATTCCAGAGATACAATTTTGGGGCTGCGTTATTAAAAAACCCAGGAATTTTCATTTTTTTCCACTACAAAAATAGTTTGCTTTTTTTGCAATATTTTAAACAGTTGTATGGTTCACCTGCTGGAATGTAGTAAGTATTTTTGATATTGTTTTACACTTAATTAGATTTCACAGTTGGTTAATTGCAACTTATTAGATAATGTTAGGTTTCCAAAAAACATTTTTCTTGGCAGTCTCATTAGCTTATTTAGAGATTTGTCAAGAGTTTTGAAGTCTGAAGAGCAGTAGATGATTCAAGAAGCCAACACCAAGAGGAGACTGTCTGCCCTTTGCTGAGGAGAATAAACCACCTGCTAATAGAGAGGATCCACAGACTCCAATATTGTGCTGCAAACCAGAGGCAAAGACGTGAACTACAGAAATTAGGCGGGAAAGGATTCTGAGGAGAGAGAAAAAGCTCCTCCAAATCCATTAATCTTTCTTCAAACCACAACAAATGACACTTTAGGATTCCCCAATGCCGCAGACGAAGCACAACTGAACACCTCAGCAAAATGATGGCTCAGATGGTTTTCAGTTGCATTCACTTGATCCTTCAGGGAAGAAAGTAAAGGAACAGGATAATGAAATCAACAGAGAAATCCGGGGCAGGTGTTATTTAAATTACACACATATCTGTTGGGACACAGAACTGATGGATGTACACTCCGAGAGCAGTTGGCATCGTGTCTCTTTGGGCTTTGAGGCTGGTGCTGACAATAAGAGCAACTGTAGAGAAAAAGAGCTGAGGAGAAGACTGAGGAAGGGACTGATATGAATCCTCTGCAATTTTAATACGTAGAGGGAGATAAAACAAAACTACAACAAAAGTCAATCCCATTCCAGTATATTGGAAGGAAGGATGCTAAGAACAGAAACAGTACTCATATTGACCAAAAAGAGTAATCAGGGGGTTCTGCCTGTGCCTTTTGTTATTATAAGACTTATTATGTTCTATAAGAAACGTCATAAATATTTGTGCCTTAAAATGTCAGCTTGACTGATGAAATGAGAATTTATACTGTAGGATGCAAAACCAAATAGTCTGAATAGAAATATGGAAATAAGAAAAATTGGCATTTTAAATTGTTTAATTGTAAATTGGGGAAAAAATAAACAAAAAGTGTAGCAGAATAGTATTATTTATCTATACATTAGACTCTAAGAAAATAAAGGATATCATGGGTAGAATATCTGCTTGATTAATTTTTTCCTTTTAAAGATATAATATGACCATATTGAAATTGAATCCTATGGAAATATGAACAGTTATCACAGAAACTGGACAATAAATTATTTTAAAAATATGTTGGAAGGAGAAAACTATTGAAGTGGTGGAAAAAGATTTATTAGAGCCGTTTAAGTAAATACCGTATAATGTACAGTACACATCTACAAAGCCTAGTAATACAATTCCGGTCTGTATTTTTACAACACTGCTTAGAATAAGGTTTTTTTATAAATCAGATTTGTCCCAAGAATATATCATCACATGCTTCCAAGACAGCAAAAGAACTAAGTATTTCTTTTGATGTAATGCTGCAAATCATAAATGAAATAAAAGCGGGAAATGAAAAATCTAGCAACCTAAAATAGTAGTGAAGAAGAATGGATCAGATCATCCTGGGCAAAATTTTTTGCATTGCTTAGCTACTAAAACTGTATAAGAGGAAGGGAAAAGACAATAAAAATTGTATTTCAGTGTTCTGAAGGATGGTTAGTCACACAGGAATCCAGATTGCATAAGCACTGACCCTGGAATACTGCATGTACTTAGGCAACAAGTCAAAGATGATGATAATTGAGGACTAGCAGTTCAGTGGATTGTTCCTGGCCATTCTGTGCCTGTAGATACAGCCAAGGTACTGATTAGGCTTCACGGCAGACTGTCACCCTCCTTGAATCATTTTAACATAATTATGCTCTTTCAGCTATCATTTCCCTGTATTTGGCATGGACAAAGCCAATTTAAATGCATTTCCTGTAAATGGGCAATTTTCATAGGTATTGGATGTGGTCTTGGACATTTAAAGTTCAATATCTTTGTCATCAGATAGCTTTTGCATGGATTTACAATTTTGTGCTTGTTGAGGAGCTAGCTGAGTATTTTAACATTCAGGCTCTTATTCTTTGCAACTCTTCAATAGTAAAACAGCCAGAGAGAAAGAGAGAAAGTGACTACATGTCATATGTATTCCTTCCTATCATTTTTAACTTTTTTTTTTCTAAGAACTTTATTTTATTTTATTTTTCTTGATTTTCCTGTTCAGTAAAGGGAGAAATAAGTCTTTGTATTTGTGTGTAGTTGTGTAAAAAAACAATCTTCACACATTTTGGATTATTATTAAAATGAAGGCATTCAAAGCCTTTTCGATAGCTGGGTAATTATAAAAAGCTTTGACGCACTCCAAAGTGACAAAAACAACAATGTACCTGGCAAATACTTGAGAGAGAAACAACAGGATGTATCACTTTGATTTTACACACCACCCACAGTCAGCTTGGTCTGGGGACAAGAACATGAAACAAAACAAGACAAGGCTTAGACCACAGTTCACTCAGACAATAATAAAGGTGGGTTGAGTAATATGGTGAATTGATATAATACACTAGTACTATAAAAATATTGTAGTAGAGTAGTATTAAAATGCACTAGTTCAATAACTAACTTAGAAAAAGTGTGATAATGATAAAAGTTTTAATTTAGATGTGATGCCAGGTTTTTGCACTAGATTTAGACAAGTCTAAATATAAACAGAAAACTTTATTCTTGCAGAGCAAGAATCTGGAATGTGCTGAGCTTTTGAATCAATAGTAGTTATGATACTAAATGTGAGGGATCTTTTAAAAAACATACTATACTGTGTTTTCTTCCTCCATGAATAATTATAGACCACGCTGCTTTTCATAAAAAATCTTTTAGTTCTGTTGCATCAAAATAATTGAGAAAAACAGTGTAATGGCTGCATAAAGGTAAGTTGGCCACTCAGTCCAGAAAAAGCCAAGTTAAAGAAAAAGTTATAGAAATCCTAGTACTCAGATTTCAAGTAAGAACTCCGAATTTTCAAAATTCAGAGTTCAGTCTTTTGTCATCTATTTATATAGGTTGTATTTATAGATGTTTTGCAAAATTTACCAAGTGGTCTGACATATTGTTTCCAGTTTGTAATTTCATCCGTACCCTGTATATCTTTATTACACTTCCACAAATTGTATTTGCTTTCATAGCATTCAGCTGCTTTGTAGTGCTCATTTATACTCATCTAATGTAAAGTATTTGCTGCTTTTTATAAGATATTCATGTTCCATATTTCTACACTTTCTCTCTCTCAACCCAAAACTATTTTGTTTCTCTACCTAAATATTTGAAAAAAACTTTAAAATGTAGAAACAATTTTCTCTAAAGACGGTTAGTATAGAGGCAGAAGAAAGCTCACATTTCCCTCTAATCCTACCTCATCAATTAAGAATTTAAAATAAAGGCCTTTCTCTAAAGGAATCAGACTCTAATTAATTATCTTCCATAGAGTCAGTGGCTTAACCCATGCTAACAGCACAGATTTAAAAAATCTGTTAAAGCACAGATTTAAACTCTGCTGTTACCATTACTCTCTTGTTACATTTCGGGTCTTTCAGGGGCTGAAACTCTACACAATAGTGTCATGACAATTCACCTGGGGGTATGATTCTGGTAAGTTGTGCAGCATTGAGTTCTGTCTATTTTGTTTCCTTTGTGATTAAATTTAACCCTGTCTGATGACCATCTTTACTTCTTCTCGGTGTCATAACTCTCTGAAGTGTAATAAAATTTTAATACACAATTTTAATTTTTTTAAAGCTCCAGTTTCATTTCTTTAAAGCAGAAAAGCATTTGTTAGAGATAGCACCAACCCACAGAATTGACTAATCTCCCCTGATGTATGTTCAAACCTGATATTAAGTTATATATCCTCCTGAGAAACTAAACAGAAGTGCTTTAAGATGTTTAAAAACTGATCATAAATATGGGCCTCCTCTTCAGTACATTATAATTGACCAACAAGGATACAAAATGAAGCTTATTAATTCAGAAACTTTCTTAGTGAAGGGTGTGGGTATTAAATTAAAAAGGCTCATTTTTTTCCTAATAGAATTTCTTAAAGCATACAAATAATACCAAAAAATTCCACATTTAACCTGTTGGGGTTTTTTGTTGGTTTTTGGGGGGGGGGGGGGGTTTGTTTCTTTTTTTGTTGTTGGTTTGTTGTTTTTTTTTCCCCAGAGTATTACCAGTTTAACTTATTTTAAAAGATGAATTCTCATTAAAAGCAAAAGGGGGCAAGACAAAGGCAGCAAAAATGGACTAATATATTTTAAGGTCTGAGTTACTGGGTATTTGTTTGGTTCTATGAGAGTTTGCTTGTTTTGAAGTAAAAGATTAACAGTTCAGAAGAATAGAACAGTCTTTCTTTTCCTTATCATGCTATTTCTACATAATAGTCAAACCTAATGAATGGTTTTGACTAATACTAAATGACAGGAAATTCAACAGTAAAACTGAAAAGGAAAAGGAAATTACTTTTCACAATCAAATAAAAACAATTTGAGAAATTAAGGGACAAAAAATGTGGAGTACAAAATAAACATTTAGTCCCCAGAGTTGCACACAGACATAAGACATCAGATTTAAAAATGCATCTAACTGAAGTCATCTCTCACCCATTAATGGGTGAACAGATATTTTAAAAGCAATTTGGTGAAGGATTGGTTTTTCCAGGTAAACTGTGTTCTACAATATTGAATGTCACTCATCATGTTTTCCTTGATAGAAATTGAAAAACTAAAAAGGATGAAACTGGTTTTAGCATTGGTATGCTTAACACTCGTTGACTCAGGTAGTTTATATTCACCCTCAAAGGCATTCTCAAGGCCAAATTCCCTTATCTAGCCCTCTGGCTCTGAGTTTGAGACTCTAATTGGACATCATGGGAGTGCTCATCTGGAGAGAATGTCAAGTCTAGTCAACATCCTCTGATGTAGTTTCAGGCAGTCCAGACCCAGATGTACGTCAAGACCCTTTCCAAAGAGCGCAGTCCAGGTGCCCTCAGGCTGGGTGGTGGAGTCAGCGCTCCTGTGGCTCCACACAGAGGAACTCCACAGATATTTGCTGCTACCTCCTTGTTTCAGCAGTACAGTGGCAAAGCAGAGAATGTTCACAAGAAACAGAACAGCCAGCCTGACTTTTCACAAGAGCCTCTGCTCTTGGAGTTCCTGCTCCAGTACTGGCCAAGAGACAAGATGATACCTGGGTTGTCTTTCAAGAAGAAGAAGAAGATGTAAAACTTTCAGTTAACAGGCATATCATGACATGCCTGCATAAAAACATAGCAAAAGTGCACACAACCCTTGCCCCTTGACACCTGAAGGTCATATGCTTATGATTTGTTCTTTCCTTCCTTGTCTTCATTCCAACTCTTCATTTCTGAACAAGTAACTGTGCTGCTCATAATCAATAGGAAAGCCAGCCCTGGCTCAGAAATAAAAACAATTTAAAAAGGAGATTGACTTTTTAACCTTTACTCACAAAAAACCCTACCCTAATACACATGCCTCCCACGTTTCTGCATTGGTCTCAGTTTGCTCAGATTTTTTTTCATTTTGTTTCATTCAACTCAGGAGTGAAACTAACTGTTCAGTAAACAGGTGGAATAACATTTCCTATAGCTTACACAGATGCTTAACTCCTCATCGAGGTTCCAGCAACCTTGGGCTGTGATGACATGTTGGAAAGGCAATTCAGCATGGTCATTCATGTAAAAATGGCTTTACAACTGCTTGGAAGACAGAGTCACTCCCAGCATTTCTTTTCCTCAGTTCTATTAGTACTCTAGGTCTACTATGGGATAAACTTGCTTTCCAATTCCCCTTCCAAATGAGCCTTAGCCTTCAGGTAACATGCACTTTACAGCAAAGCTGCACCTTAAGCACAGAGGATTGGAAAGATTGTTTATAATGATGGCTACTAGCATCCAGTAAGGAAGTAATCCTAAGGAACAGTCTAGAAGAGCAATAAAGGAATTCCCTAAGTTCACTTCAAAGCCAGTTCAGATCTGAGAAGATATGGGATACAAACAAAATAATTTTGAGGAGAATTCACAGCCATCAGCAGATATGTTTCTTTATTCCCAGCTGCTAAGAAAATCATTAAGTAATTCTTAATACAGAGAAGCTGAGTAGAGGGTTGTTCAAACCAGAGCAATACTCCAAAAGTGCATCCAGCCTGTACAGTAAGAACAGTCATTAAGACTAAGAATCAGTTCACTCACTGTGAAGTGATGCTGTGACCTTTCAATTTTTAAGGATATTACTGAATAGCACTTTCAAACGAGTTATGAAAATTACACTGAAAGAAGCATATTTTATTATCTCTGTTTTGGTGTGTTTAAAAGAGCAACCTCAAGGATCTTGGTTTTGAAGTCAGTGCTAACATTTCCACTGGTTCAGACACAAAAACATCAAAAAATGATAAAAAATTGCACAAATGCAGGGATTATTATATAGCTATACCATTCCCATGACGTGGACAGGATCAAAGACCATGTCGTAATGCAGAAAGTCTGTTGGTAAAATAATAGCAGCAGAAGGAAAACCAGAGATGATAACCCTCCAGAGGGGATAAATAATGAAGAAGAGAAAAGAAAATTAGGAAATGAGGCTCTATCAGGCTCTGAGTACACAAATCTGTGAAAGACTGCATATGACATGAAAAGGTTCAGCTATCAAAGCGCAGAAGGTACAATGCATAAACAGTCATGAAAGAATTAGGTAATTATATTAGTACTAACACATGAGAGGATTTATATTCTTTTTTCTGGATTTGTTTAGTTTTGTTTACGCAGAATAAACAACTTGCTATAAAAAACTTCGGTTTTGATTATTTTCTAGACATGATATTCCCTCAGGTGTGCAAAGAATATTTATGTGACTCTGGTTACAATGATATCTCTGAACCCAGACATACCTCAAAATTATCAATAATTAATAGAACTAGTCCCTGGGTTTTCTCAGATGCATCTACGGTATTTTCTGCTTGATAAAACTCTCTTTACCTTATGCACAAGACATTCATTCCACACAGATTAAGCACTTGATTTCACCTGAAGTGCTTGATTGCTGTTTAGCAAAGTAAACTGTACACAGCTTTCTAAAGGGTATTAAATATAGGTCTTAATATAAAAGACAATAACTCTGGTCACTGACCTCAGTCTTATTAACACGTGAAAAAAAAATCTCATCCTTAGAACTTAACCCATTGTGGTTTTTTGGGGTTCATTATCCACAGAGGAATATTAACAAATTCAAACCAACAAACCAAAAAATATCACTGTAGCAGGGGAACTGTCCCTGGTCCACATGGCCCTGTGAGAGTGCGAACTGAAAGAAAATGAGCAGTGTAGACAAAAAGAGGAGGTGATCTGGGGAGTAATGAGCACTTGAAAGGCATTAGATACTATAAATATGTATCCACCGAAGTGACATGGCACATATTTTGTCCTTCCTTCCCTTCCAAATAAGCATTTATGAATAGCCTCGGTATCTGGCTCTCTGCAGAATATTGAGAAGGGTAACATTTCAGCATAATGCATTGCTGTTTGTTCTGAAATAGTTTTAGACAATTGTAATTAACATGTGAAATAAGCCAACGGAGCAGCAGAAATGTCAAAGTACTATGAAGTCCTATTGCTAGAAACTCATGAGCTGCTTCATTAGTTCAGATCAAGACTCAAACATAGCTTCAATAATTTTTGTTTTAAAGTCACATAGTTAATCTTACATAAGAAGGTAAATTGCCTGAGAAAGTATTTCTTCTTCCATGCATGATTAAGTCAATACTCTCTCATGTAAAAAAAAAAAAAAATCAAACATAATTTTTGGTGTACAAATTAGTAATGAAGGAGTGACTCAAAAAAGACTAAAAGACAACTGGTAAGGGAAGGGTTAACTTTAACACTCTACCTTTTTTATTCCCAATGGCACTAAAGAATATACAAAGAAATTAAAATAGTTTTCATTATGATATTCTTTGTAGTTTTCCCAAGTTTGGTAAGAGTTAAGTACTAGGGTTTGGGCTGTATCAGGTCAATCACATCAAGGACAACATTGTTAACCACTTCTTATTTCTTGTAGTTATGCAGAAGGAAAATGTTTCTGTGTTCTTTATTTAAAATATGGAAGTCTAGAAACATGTCTGTCATTTAATTACCCAATGTCATCATCACCACACAAATATGCCCATGTGCTATACAATCTGCCTATAGTCACAGGTTACAAATGTTTCTGCCATTGGCTAAAATATTTTCTTTTAAGTGTGGAAAGTCACGATGTGAACTCAAAAAATCTAAGCAAAGATGCTAATGCAGGTAACTGCAAAATGCTGCCTACTGCTACCCGTAAATACGAATGGTAATAGTTAAACTTCCCTGTCCTTGTTAATTCCAAAAGCAGTCACAGTGTCCCATTAACCAGACTTCCCCACATATACTGGGCTGTATTGCTGAAGTTACAAGATCCCACCAATTTATTAAGATTTATGAAGATTACTGCTTTTTGCAGATTCCCCTGCGCTGTCCTTGTTCTAATTGAAAATACTCGCCTGACCCTTTGGAATTTTGGATGCACGCATCCTTTAGCAGGAGAGGAAGTTTGTGCAGCTGGTCAGATGCACATCTGTCCTTGGTGGACAGATGATGAGGAGTCAACTACAGCAGTGAGAAAGGCCTGCCACAATTATCTCAGTCCCAAGAGCCTAGTTATCTCATCAACACCACTACGGAAAGCGTGGGAGCTGATGGAATCTGAGTCTAGTTTCAGAGTACGGGATTGCAGGAGAAGGGAGGGGAGGCAATGGCAAGGGGAGGGGATAATGTGATTGCATCTACTTTTGGGGGTATGACATCCACCACAGTGAAGACTTTGCAAAGAGGAATTGGCCACACAAGTGTTTTTCATTCTTTGCCAGAACAGCTCCCGACAGCATATTTAACATAATTATCATGGATTTTTACAGAGCTGTAGATCCTGTCCTTATTTACCACATGATACAGACAGATAGTCCATAAGAATATCTAGCTGCACTTTCAGGAATAGAAGCCTCTTGCAGGACATTAAATGAGTCCCTGCTTTCTGACATGAGTACAAAGGGTAACTAATAGCTGTGCCCAAAATACCTGTTTCATTGTTATATGGGAAGTCTGCCAGAAAAACCACACAAACTGTTCAAACAGCTCAATGTGCTTTTGCCTTCTCAGTGGACTTGCCTGCAAAGCAAAGAGCTGTGCTGAAATATGACTAACATGTTTTGCTGTGGAAATTATGGCCTATAGACTCTTACTTGCTCTCACACAATCCTGTTTCGATCGCTTAGGTTCTTTTTGGTGTTGTCATAGCAACAGGCAGAAACCTTACCACCCTGATCAAAATTCCCTGACATTTTTCATCTTAAGAAGACCTCTAAGCAAGCAAGCACTTGCTCTCCTTGCTACAGTTTCTGACTTTTCATCTATATTGGAGGTATTCCTGTCGGAAAAGAATGGTTTGCTACTCATGAACAACAAGGAATGTTGAAGGAGTTTTTCCCATTCTGGAAAGGATCAGACTTTGTGTGGCTGCTAGCCATGTACACCCAAAACTGGGAGGAGGGGGACAGATGTGAGCCTTATTACAGCTGTTTTATCATCTTGGTTAGTCTTCCAAAATATGCTTGTTTGAGATTTGGGTGGTTTTTTTAATTTTTGATATCACCTTTCTGATTTATTGATGAGCAGTCCTTTTTCTCTTCCTGATTATACACCATCAAATTCTCCAGTCCCTACTGAGTTTCTGCCTAAAATATATTGAATATTGACCATGAGAATGATAAATGCAGTGAAACAAACATCAGAAATCAGCAGTCAAGGTTTCTTATATGGGTCTTGTGTAAGTCATGACATTGTATTCGGAATAGACAGAGGCATGAGGGATGACACTCAGAGAGTATTTCATAACAGTAAAACTGGGATAACACAATGTATCAGGATGTGCATATGGATACCTCCTGCTAGATCAACTCTGTTACAGACCTTCCAGAAACAATAAATCAAGGCAGACATAGCCATACTTGACTATAGACATTCTTCGGGGTTTTTCATCCTCTCTTGGAGTGACACGTATACAAATCAAAACCTACATCTGAATAACATTTAGGTTGGTTCAGCCTGGAGAAGAGAAGGCTCCATTACCTACAGGGGCTAAAAGAAAGCTGAAGAGGGACTTTTTACAAGGGCATTTAGTGATAGGACAAGAGAGGATAGCCTTAAACTGGAAAAGGGTAGGTTTAGATTCAATATTCAGAAGGAATTATGCCCTGTGACAGTGGGGAGGCACTGGAACAAGTAGCCCAGGGAAACTGTGGATGCCTCATCCACTAAATGGTTTAAGACCATTAAGGCTGAATGGGACTTTGAGCAACTTGTCCTAGTGGAGTCTCTGCCCATAGCTGCAGGGAGCTGAAATCAGATGATCCTTAAGGCTCCTTCCAACCCAAACCACTGTATGATTCTGTGATCTTATTATACTTATTATGAGAGTTAAACAGTTATAAAGGAGTTCAATTAGCAACTGATGCAATATTTACCTCACAAGCCCAAGCAGAGTTCAGTGAGAAACTGGCATTTTTCATCTTGGCACATCACTAAGTAGACATCCAAAACACCGAGTATCTTACTCCCAGTGTAAGAGCCTGTGTGCATCAGGACCTGATCAGCTGCACTATTTCTGATCAGAAACAGAATTAAGACTATTTATCATACAAACAAATATATAACTATATAATATACTAACGATTTGTTTACTGATATTTTATTACTAATACTGTATTATTTCCTGCAGTAGCAAACAGATGCCCCTTAGGCAAAGAGTGCAAGTTTTATACAAGTCTTGGTGTTTTATATAGTATAACAATCATGCAGTCAGGTAAAAAGATGGAAGAAAGAATGGGTAATTTTTTATTTATTTGGTTTCTATATGAATTAAACAGTGAATCAGTGACAAGTAAGGGAGTCAATTAGTAAATTCTTTTTTCCTAAGCAGAAATTATCTACCAGAATGTAAATTGATACAGTAACTACAATCCAATTATCGATTAATGGAATTGTAGAAATCTAGATTACTAGACTTCACACATTCATTTTTATTTCATTAATAATATGAAAAAATAATTAATTTCACACCTTAAATAAGTGGCAACATATAGAGGCAATTAATCATATTATATACTGGCAAGTAGGAAAAAATGCACCGTATAAAGTCTGAAGACCATGTACACTAATGTCTGGTAGCATACAGGTTTGGACAGCCTGTGAATAAGATCCAAGGTACATCCAAATATGTGTCAAACTACTTTAGTTATACCTCTGAACTTAATTCCAAGTCTTTATGTTGCTCTCTTAATTTAAATTACAGTAATTGAGCTGTATTTTAGCAGAGTCCTGTGCAGTGGCAGAATCAAATTATAGAGAAAGTCATATTTAGAAGGAGTGCTATTAATCCTTTCACAAGTAGTAATATTAGATCATTATATCTAATTCTGTTATTCTAAAAGTTATTCTTTAACTAGAGATATTCTATAACTAGGGATTGCATGTTCACCCAAGGAGTACAGTAAGGAAATTTGAGAACATTAGAAAAAAGTTATTATATAGACAAGCATAAATACTGTATCCTTGACTGGCTTGTCAGTCATTTGCTCTATACATAAAACATCTATCAAAGACTTTTCTCATTCAGAGAGCTCTGGCCTGGATACTTCAAGAAACATTACAGCATGTGCCAGTTATAAGGTCTGAGGGAATTCCAGCCTCTGGGAATTTATTTCAGCCACACCTGGCATTCCAGATGTAAAAGGAATATGGCTCATTCCCTTTGGTCCTCTCTCCTACTCTACCTTGTGTTGGCCCTCACCTCAAATTGCAATACTTCATTCTGAACACAGAAAGAAGAGGGTGCTAAATAATCTTTACAGAAGAGGAGTAACATCTCAAAATTTTGAATTCTAAACAGATGGATTTCTACTTGCAGTATATCTCCGCAGGGACATAAGAATCATAATGGATATTATTATCTGTGTATATATTTGAGAAGCACAACATTTCTTTTCCTCTGCAGTGATCGAATTTTCCTCATTGCTATGAGCAGGAAAGGTATTCTTCCCAATCTTTTCAGTTATTAAGTAAGATGAATAGTAAGGCAGGAATTTTATGTGATGTAAAATGATCTAGACACTTTTAAATGTACCTGAAAATCACAAAAAATCTCTTTGAAACCAGTTTGTTAGACATAGAAAGATCTTCAAATGTAACATCTAACAGTTTCCTCTTAAACAAAAGCCCTTCCTAGATTTTTTTTTCTTATTTTAGCCCACTTAGAAAGGATGTAAATCTTACTTCAAGGAGAAAGAATAATAAAATGAATGACTAAAATGAAAGCCCTTTTGCTAGCAACGTGAGTGAAATACTGTCTACACATCACTTAAGGTTTTGAGACTTTATTTTCATCAATCTCCTAAATCAAACACTGTGATGGTGAAAGATGTGGAAAATTTCAGTCTTTTTTAAACATTCCTTCTACAGTTTCATAAAGACATAATAAAGAGAGGTCAGATTTAAAAATAAAAATAAACAAATAAAACCAAACTAAACAAAACAAAGAAAAAACCCACCAGATGACATGCTTTATTGCAGTTCAAAAAGAGAAGCAAGAAGCATACTTATTCTTTCTATGAATAAATTTCTGTTTTGAATGAAAGAAGAAAGGCATTTAAGGCAGCAGTACTATTCTTATAATTAATTTGCTTTTCTTATTATTGAAAACAATATTCTATTTCCCAGAAAAACTACTAAATAAGGCTTCTGAAATGTGTCTGTTTCCCACCTTTAAAGTACTTGGATTAATTACAGCCTGACCTGCACAATAAGGAAGAGATAAAACTTTGCCAATAAATTACGACACTTCAAAGAAATAAAAGAGGTTATTTGATATCGAATTCTATGAGTTTCACCATACACCGGGGGGCCCCCAAGGCATTTGAATTCAGTTCAAGCCATTATAGATACATAGAATACTTGAATATGTCTCAGTCTTGTTGAACACTTTTGAATACATTAGCTGAAACCAAACTGCATTCCACCTATAATGGAGATGTATTTGCATAAGTGATGCAGAACTTCAAAAGGTTCAGAGTTCAGATTAATTTTGGTTCCTCAGTAAGAAATATCCATGCAGGTGGCATTCCAGCCTTTTGAACTTGCAGTCCAATTTTCCCCTGCTTTCCTTCTTGTTCTCTCAGAAATTCTCTCAAAATCTGTTCCAAACATTCCTTTTTTCCCTTCCTTTTTATTCATGTAGTGGAGTAGGAAACTACTTTTTTTCATTATCATCGAATAGCTACTGCACCTCTTTGTCCTTCATGGTTTTGAGGCTGATGTTTGAAATAACAACTCTCTTCTGAAGTCTAGAATATTTGGAAATTAAACAATGAGGAAAACTCTTAAGATCTGTACCACAAGTCTGGAAATCCCTCCCAAGACTGAACAGTTCTTTTAGCATGCACTGAAGTCCATGCCTTGCAATATGACATTCTGAGCATATCTGGAGGACATGAATCCAAATACTCCTTCCATCCCATTGAAGACTACCCAATCCCAAAAGAACAAAAATCTTTTAATAGAACCTGCCCAGCAAAACAGACAGAGATACATCAGGAGGTGTCTCTGATGCCCAGGCAAAATCAGGCTGCACAGGTGGATTGTTTCTGCAGGAGTTTTGAATTTAAAAAAGTACATTAAAAATTAAGGAAAAGTGAGGGTCCTGCATTTTGGTTACAACGATCCCTATGAAAGGCTACAGTCTTGGGGTGTTGTGCTGGGAGTGCTGCCTGGCAGAAAAGGGCCTGGGCTTGTTGGTTGGCACCTGGCTGAACACGACCCAACAGGACCAAGGTGGCCACGGCAGCCAGGGACAGCCTGGCCCATGTGGACCAGGGCAGGGATTGTCTCCCTGCTCTCAGCACTGCGGAGCAGCACCTCGAACCCTCGGCCAGCTCCTGGCCCTTCAGGACAAGAAGGACACTGGGGGCCGGAGCGTGTCCAGAGGAGGGCAATGGAGCTGGTGGAGGGGCTGGAGCACAGGTCTCATGAGCAGCAGCTGGAGGAGCTGGGGTTTTCCAGCCTGGAGGAGAGGAGGCTCAGAGGGGACCCTGTGGCTCTCTACAAGTGTCTGAAAGGAGATGGTAGGAGGTGGGGCAGCCTCTTCTCCCACACAACCAGAGACAGAACGAAAAGTGGCTTCAAGTAGTGCCAGGGAAGGTTTAGATTGAATACTATGAACTTTTTTTTTTTCACCTAAAGTGGAAGCATATCAGTTCTTTATGCCTGCTTCTAGAATTTCCTACATTCCTTGTCAGGCTTACGTGCAGATCATGACTGAATGGAAGTTCACTTATTACTGGAGGCAAAATATTTGTGGAAAAAACTTTTCTGGACTTTTGAAGTCAGCAACAACAAATCACTGACTATTTCCTTTGAGTATTTTCATTTCTTTCTGTTAAGGCATTAGGGAAAATGTTACCCAGATTAGGGAGAACAACTGGAATAAAACATGCTCAAAATGTACATAAAATATGGAAGTTACATTTAGATAGAAAATGAAGCCAAGACAGAAAGAATACTGGGAAGAAAAACAACAGGTATAAGTTCCCTGGGAAGCTACTTCCAAGATGTGAAGCCTAATAAACAGGTTGATTTTTATCCTGAAGAAATTAGGACTAAATAACTACTTTAGATACACCTAGACTTTCTATTACTTAGGAACATTTCAACTGAAACCAGAAAACAAACATCAAATGTCGAGTCATCAGCTAGACAAACAAGCTTCTGCTTACTAGATAGACAGACACTTTTTTCCTAAAAATGGCTTTTATTCACGTTACTCTCAAAAAATCTCTAAAGTGTGCATTATATAACTTGTTTGCAGTCATAATAGTCCCTTTTCAACACATGTGCTTCTGGTGCCATCCACAGGAGTTCAAAAATCTGTTTCAGCCACCCACACACGCTTTAGATCTCAGTGCTGTATTACTATATCACTGCATCTTACTTATAAAAGTCTGTCTTACTGCATATTACTTGTAAAACAAGTGATTCGTCTTTTAGTAATAGAAAAACAACAAAGGGAATTATTTACATGGGACCTATCTGTAGAAGAGATGGTGAAGGCATTCTTGAGAACTAATTGCCAAACAGTCCTTGGGCTCTAAGGAAAAAATGGACTGAGCTCTTGACAAGAAATTTGTCAAGGAAAACAGCAGCATTTTTAATTAACATCAAAACAGAGGAACACTTTGGTAAAGCCAGTAAAAACATATTCCCAGTAGGTCAGGTACAGGGGCAGCTTTGATATATGTCTCTGCAATGAGAAGTATGACACCGTTCTCAGCAGTGACTGCCAAATATGTAATTAGAATAAATGTGGTATTAGAAATAACTCCTCAGTTTCTTGGAATACATACAGAACGATCTGAATAGCTGTTTTCAGGCACGAGCAACGGGAAGCATCAATATGGCAAACTCCTAACATGGGAAGGCAATCTGTGGTGTGTAGTAAACAAGGGGATAAAGAGAATGTTTGGTCCAAATAATTTAATAGACAAAACTCTGGCAAGTATTGTTGTTCAGATCTCAGTTCTTTCAATGTGTGGAATCCTGACAAGTTAACTGATCTGTGAAGCATTGACCATCACCAAGGAAGGAATTTTCTCAGCTTCAGAACACTGACTACTGCAAATTATAGGAGCTTAAATGTAAAAACAAAATAAAAATCTGGAATGATTGATAGAGCGATCACAAGGAAGATTACATTTTACGGAGGAAGCAAACTACTAGAGACTCAATATGGATTATAACACAAACTAAGACAAAATATTTGGCATTTTCCTTTGTTTCTTCAATTATATATACAATAGAAAAATATTTGTGAAATGTATATAAAATGTACGTGCACACACAATTGAGGGCATAGTATTCCTTCTGTTATAATGATGTTGAAAAGAAAAACAAAAGTAATTCACTGACAAACATTAGACAAAATTAAAATTATATAAACAGTATTAATCCTTCTGGTTTTGGCAGGTTCCAGTTTAGGCAATCCTGTGGTAGTTATATAAAACATACATACATTTCTTTCAGCTGAATTCAAGAGTTATTGAAAAAAATCACTAAAATTAAAGGAATCCCAAACCCAAATAGTTCTAGTGGTGTAAAGAGTCACAATTTTCCCAGCTTACAAAAGAAAAGGTTATACCCAACATATATAATAATGTATAATCATATGTATCATTAAGATAAAAGTTTTGAAAAATATTTTTCCTCAAATCACATGTTTTGCAGATCCAATTATAGCCCATAATACATTTGAGTGCACCTTATCTAGGTATCAAATTTTACCTACAACATTTGTGTCTCTGTATCAACACAAGGGTCACAAACACCTCACAGTAATAGACTCCTAAGTGCCAAAAGAGCCCAGTGTCACTGACATTCTATCAAAATATCCTTGGTGACCAATCTAAGCCCATTTCAATCCAATTAAGTTTTAGCTCCTAGGTTTTGATAGCCTTAGTATCCAATCAACAAAAGATAAATGCCTTCTTAAATGTGCAAGACAAATTATTCCTGCTCTCATTTCAATTTTTGTCTACCCCTGAAGTCTCTTCATACCCCAGTGCCCTTTGAGTTCAGCAAAAAAGCCAACATCTACCAACATAATGGTCAGCAGGATGGCTGGCCGTATGAAAAGCTAGATTTAACCTATGTAATTAGAGAAATGACCATAGAATTAGCCCCTAATCATTTTTATAAAATCATCAGTAGAACAAAAAAGGCATACATACAGAGTAGGAATGTCCCTCTCCTTGGAGAGCTCCTGTTTTCCACACTACATACTGAGATAAGAAGGATGTTTCTTCAAGATAAGATGGGTAGTATCTACCACATTTCAAAGTTGTTTGGTTTTGTTTTTGAAAGGATGGAAGCTTATAATAAAAAAATAATCATATATTATAACCATTCCTACTCCAGAATTAAGTGACATTTTGTTCACTTTTGTAATTCTATCCTTAATTTTAGCTTGGTAGAAGTGATGTGGCAGGTAAATGCAGCTATTTTGGATAGGAAAAGAGCATTCACAGTGATGCCATTTTAACGTTGAATGATACTTTCTTTGTGCTACCACTGCATTATCCACAGCTATGATTCAGCAAATCTGAAAGGAATATTTCTTTACTCCATTTTCTTCCATTGCTCTCTGTCTTTGCTACTCTGCATACTCTGTTCACAAACCAGGGAGTTTGCAAAAACCTTCTGCAAACAAAAACCAATTTCACTTATGTTCATACCTTGAGAGGTATCAGAGAAAGATACTCATATCATACCCTGTTTTCTCTTCAGACACTAATATACCTGGTCCTGAAATGATGAAGTTGCCTTTTACAAGCATTTTCTAGTAAGTGCTGGGGATTTATCTGTGAGCCCTGACATGAAAGATGCTGTGAATCATGGTTATTTGTTGGTGCACTGATTGCTGCTATCAGCTGCGTGTGCTTCTGGCCAGAGGGGCATCGTAAAAGCTGTAGAAAGTTAGTCATAAAAGCAAAAAACTACACTATTATCTGTAATAGAAAAAAAAAAAACCCAACTCTGTTAAAAACATTTGTGATACAAAAGCAAAAATTAGGAACAATCCACTTAGTAAAAAATTATGCAGATGTAGCCTAAGCTGTGCATGTCAGAGATTTTGTGTTTATTATATATGCAAACCTGTGTTACTGAGATGGAATTAGTATTACAATAGATGGGTGTGTGTGTTCACACATCATCTTTGCAAGGTCAGGGAGAGGAATTATTCTCCCTTAGAGGTAGGAACAGATGTACATAGAAATTAATCAGAAAAAGAGAGGGAGAAATGTTGAAAATCCAGACTGAAATATCAGGAATGCTAAGGATTTCTTTCAAACAGGTTTCACCTTCTCAAACCAAGTGCTGAAAGAAAAAAATAACACTGTGGGGTATGTGGTAAACCCTCTATGGTTTACATAATATGTTTATGTCATATGGGAAAGCATTGTTAAAGGGAAGTAATAATTCTCTTTTCCTTGGGAAGAAAATGATGATTTCACATTGCAGTCAATACCTCTTTTCTAGGTTCTTCACTTAAAATCCTTAACTTACCTACAAATGAGAATGGAATCTTACAGACAAGATTCACCTTCAGAAGTCTCCCACGCTCTGTGGATTTGCTGATCCAGCTCTCCAGGTTAGTGTTTTCTAATCTAGACAAAGCATTCAGCTTCAGTGTGCTCTGCCTGTTGATGCACTGCATCTGGGAGAGGGGGGGAAGATTACTTAATTTCTCTTACCAAATGTAGGAAGGAACAGCTAAACACAGAAAAATCTACAGAGAAAAATTCAGTTCTATTATTTGAATATTTTCGTGTTTACAGGCTAGTACCTGAATGCTTTCACAACTGCAGCTTTAGGCAAAGTATATTAATCTTATTATGTTGTAGGTATTTGATGTCTTTCAGACACAGGAGTGCATGTGAAAAACCAGCCCAAGGAATTCTCCGCAATGCAGTTTTACATAAGGGCCTGTAGGAGCAGGCAGAATGTTATTAGACCATAAAAGCACATCAGGCTGATTTATGGTTTCTGATCAAGGTTTCTGTGAAAATTACTCTGCATCAACAGCTCAAGGTGACTGCTACCATTAATGTGTGGAAAATAAATGAGGTGGGGAGACTGATATCAGAGGAAGTAAAAGGAAGCGCTGAGCCAGTTTATATAGCACAGGCTTCCCATTTTGTTTTACAGTGCATAGAAGGCTGTCATCAAAATGATTGCTTTGGGGCAGAAAAAGCAATTCTTGATAATTAGATCTTATGGCAGGCTTACTTCCATGCTGTATATAAGAACCATCAGGTATAATACCTTCCCACTGTACGTCACCCTCTCCTCTGTCCTGTAAACACTCCTGGGGTATAGGAAATTAATAACCTGTCTTTTTTTTTTCTGAAGTTATTTTGCTGGATAAATAAAATTCTGAACACGGTTTCACAGAAGTCTCAGTGACTAGGGCTATGTTATATATGGTCTGATAGCAATTTGCATTTTGACCAGCATTACAGTAAATACCCGACATCTTTTCCACAGTTCAGTGTCCTTGTATTGTTCGTTGTTTCTTTTACAGGTGCTGGATTTTTTATTCCACTCTTATTTTTATTGAAAACATAAATCTCTACTGCCTATTTAAATACAAATGCATAATGCATATTTAAAAAATTAGTATATTTATTAAAATTTAATTCATTTTATATTAATATGGTTCTAATGCACAGCAATTCTTTACATATAGTTTATTTTTAATAAAGATACACACATACACATAATGCAAATTAAATTTAAGGGGTTTTTGTTGTTGTTGTTTAAAACAGTCTGACTTTAATTATTATTATTTTATCTTCTACATAATATTCAAGATATTTAAATGAAATAATAATGAAATTAAATCCATACAGCCTACAGATTTTCATGACAATACTAAAGCGTGAACCCTGGAAAAGTGTATTTTATGCTTCTATATAATTTTTAAAATCATTTCCTGGTATTTTATTGCTAGGTTCTAAAATGTTGCATGCAGATGTGCAGTGTCATTTCACCCATTTGCAGAAATATCAGAGCTACTCACACAGCTGGCCATAAAAGCTGATCTGGTGGTCATAAGGGCATGTTTTCAAAGCAGCTCGTGGAACAAAGACATCCATACTTTGGGGAAGGGCAGGGTCAGGATTTTGATTTTTAGGATATGATGACACACTAACTGCAATTGTTCTCAAAACAGAGTCTCGATTCCTAATCCAAATTTCTTTTAAGATATTGTCACAATAAAATGTGGTGCAGTTTTTAGTGCATAATACTAATTTATCTATAGATTCTAAAACAGGTGGTTTGTTATTATTTTAACAAGATTGTTACAAGCTTAAAAGATATTTTAACTATTTGTATTCATCAGATGTATCCTGAGAGAAAAAGGACTCCTGTTTGTGTGCAAGGGTGATTAGTTTGTACTGTTAATAGGATGGATTTCCTGGTACTTAATTGAAAGCAGGTGGATAATTAAAACCAATGTGCAGCTAATCAAGAGGCAGAGATCAGGTGATCATGAGGCCCTGTTTGATTCTGGTCAGGATAAAAACCTGGCTTTCCAAGCCTGGGTGCTCTAGCATCTAAAGTGGAGATGGTGAGAAGGCTGGTCTCTGGGAAGAGCATAATTAAGGTATCATTCACATGTACTAAGAATAGCTGGTCAGGCTCATACTATGGGAGTTTTGGGGGGTTGTGTGGGGATTTTTTGGGTTTGGTGGGGTTTTTTTTGGGTGTTTTTGGTTTTTTTGTGGGTTTTTTTTTGTTTTGTTTTGTTGGTGGTTTTTTGTTGTTGTTGTTGTTTTGTTTTTTTTTTTTTTTGCTTAGTGATGTCATACAATTTTGTTTTGTGATATTTGCTGGTGAGTATTAAGGATGCTTTTTCAGAAAAGCAGCATCAAGAGAAGTCTGACCCTATCTCTTGCCTGCCCTTGCTGTTCTGCCATGGGCCTTGTTCATGCTAACACATTACAGAATGTTAGTGCAGACCCGTGGTACTGTACTAATGTCTGTGACCTCTAACACTCTCTCTGGGAAGTGCAGTGAGGCAGAAGGAAGAGGGCAGAGCTGTTTACAGTCGTGTGTGAGCAATGGCTGGTGTTAGGATATTGCCCATGCTACAACTGAAGTTGCATTTTGCCCTGGACAGTGTGATCATGCAGAGCAGCATGGTGCCTAGGTCCTCTTGGGAAGTGGGAGCTGCCTGTGTACCAGTTCTTTTCTAAACCTTCATGCTAGGGAGAGGATGCACAATTTTTTCTCTGCTATAAATAGTGAGAAATGTGCTCTGGAAACCATATTTCTGTTGTCTTTACTCATTTCTCTGACTTACTTCTCAGCTACTTCTGGGCTGCTGTTGTGGCCCTGAAGCTCATGTGTATTGTTGCTGACAAAATTATGTTATTACTTATAGGTACCACATATTGCAAATTACTGACTGAGCCCTGAAATGTAAGTTTGATTTACTTCTTTTTCCTCTTCTTCTCAGATTTTTTTTTAATAATCAGGTATGTAAAAAAGGCAATGAATAAGTGTAGTCTGTTTTAAAGTGCTCAAAATTACTTTGAATTTTCCTGCTGTTATATAACTGCTTTTACTGAACAGATCTGCCCTGGAAATATTTCTTCTTTGTTCTCTTACAAGCACCTTAAAAAGATGGCTGTGATGCAAAAAAGTGTGCTAATCTCTTATTATTAAAAAAAAGAGTTTGTATCTTTACTGAGTTTTGTATGCTGGTATTAAACATGAGACATTCATGCATTTCTGTCTTACGGTTTAATGTGGAATAACTTTAATTAGTTATTATACTTGCTTCCTTGTAGGTTTTTCTGGTTTTATATATGGTTGGAAAGAAAAAAATGTGTTAAATGTTCATTATTACTTTTAATATGTAATGTCTTCCCTTCACAACTTTTTCTGAAAAAAAGTTAATTTTGAATGCTAGGGAGGAGATGGAAAAACACACAAATGAAAAAGGAGAAGTTTAGAAAGTCATTGAAATCTGTGCCATTTTTGTCTTACCTTAAAGTAGTAAGAAATGTTTGGTTTCTCAACAGTCTTGCATCTTAATATTAGGAAATATGGAATTGTTTTCTCTGTGCTTGTTTAGAAGAGGGTCAGGAGTTTAAAAATCCCATGAAGCCCAGTTATGTGTCTCTAACTTTCCTTGGTATACGCATATATGTATTTTCTACAAAGGTACATGTATAAATCCATGTTCCAGTCACTAACTCCCAGTGGAAGTCCTTAAGCATTGATGTTTTGTCTCTTCCAGTATCAAATGTGTGCATGAAAAGGCTTTAGAACTGAGTCATCTGAGCAAGAGCCTCTGCAGCCCCTTTGCACAGCGTGGGGGAATGGACTGCAGGAGCTTTTCCCCATATGAGCTTGGAAGGGTAACTTTTGCTGTGCCTCATTTGTGTTAATTAATCTTGACTCCGTTCTTGGCAGTTCCCTTTGACAAAGGCTTAATTGAAACTGGCACTCTTCTCCTATAGAAAATTTTTGAGGGTAAAGGGAAATAATTCTAAGAAACCTTCTGAGGTACCCACGTTTGAGTTTCTATACCTAGCTGAGTCAGTGGCTTGAGGAAACAGCTGAATTACAGGTTTGGATGGTTTTTCAAGGAGGGGGGGGAGAGCAAGAGGCAAATAATGAAATAAAAATAATTTATCATATTGCTTAAGGGAGAGTGACCTTTCAGAAATATCATAGTTCTAACTGATGAGGCAAGCTTTGGCAGTCTTTAGGGAAGAAGAAATCAATTATAGTACAGTATTGCTGTATCAAAGCACGGGTGAGTGTACTGATTGTGCTGAGAGGTCCTGTCAGCCTGGCGTGTCATGTTCTGGGAGTACAGATGGGTCCTGGTAGGGCTAATGGGTTTTGGGAAATGGTGGCTTAAGCCATGATTGATCTCCAGTTAGGTCTGTGCCTGGGAAAGGCTGCTGAAGTTCCTTGAATATATTCAGCTGATTTTAGTGCCTGTCAGTGCAGCCCAGCAGCCTGCATGTTTAATGTGCTGCACAGAAGAAAACAACTTTAATTGCAAATAGTGCTTGTCAGTAACAATGAATGGACTGGTGACGACTCTGGGCCAAGAGACACCTCTCAGAAGGGGCAGCCTGGTGATGGGAGTCAGAGATCCTGATGGGGCAACTTCATGGTTCTGGAGGTGGCCACCATGGTACAAACCGCTCCAACCAAATGGTAGTAAGAGTAATCCTGACAGAAAACTACTTTTCTGAAAAAGTGCTTTCACTCTGGAGAAAACCAGGAGGCTTTTAGCCTTTTATGACAGAGAAACTAAGTCTGAAGTGAGCAGAAAGTCAGTCAGTTTTAGCTTATTCTACCATTTTACAATTCAAATGTAGCTGAGGAAAATTAAATCAATAGATTAATAGGGAAATGTCTTTCAGTAGCCACTGTGAATTGTTTGCTACTGCCACACTTGAGAAAAACAAGCTTCACCCCCACCCCATCTTTCTCCAAACACATTCCAAAAGAGGATAACAGTGAAATTCCATGACTTTGGCCAAATTGCAGATGTATTGCATAGATAAAAATTAATAAAACCCTATGGTTTGGGGTAGTATACTGCATTGAAATGAGCACTTCTATGATTTTGAGATTCATTGCCAGCTAAAGACAGGATAACCAAGAAAAGTGTAACAATATGTTGGTCTTACATAGCACTCTTCAGGGAAGAAAATAAAAACTTTTAAAATGGGCCAAAAAAGTTGTTTTTCCACAGCAAAAGGAAGAAAATTGGAGGGACCACAATAGTGCTGTAGAAATTGTAATAGAAAAGATAATACCTCCTTAGGTTATTTTCTTAGCTTTAGCACAAAAGCTCAGAGACATGAATGGATGATAAAGAAAAATGGATTTAGAAGAGACATACAAGACTTTCTTGCACTCAGTGTGATCCTTGTGTAATAGCCTTCCTGGCAGGTTGTTTTGAAGCAGTGTTAGTCAAGAAGGTGATTCTGTACTACCTATCAGAAGTATATTACCAAGGCTTAGGGATATTGTCTCATCTTTTGATATTATGGGGATCCAGTTGAATGTAAAATTTATTCTGGGGGCTGGGTTCTTGGTTACACTTCCTCTGTGTTTACTCTAATTGTGCACTACCAGAAATAAGTACTAGTTAGAGATTCCTGTCTGCCAAATAGCATTCAACTTGCATTTAAATTAGCCAGAGTGAAATTACCCTTTGGTAATTATGAAAATTACAGGCTTTAGAGTAAACTTTATTCTACTTCAATATGTCTAGTGTTCCTTCTAATGTTTTTTGTATAAAACAAAGAATATTGAAAAATTAGAACACTACTGTTCAAAATATTTTACTGTGTAATAACAGATAATGCAGTATAAACTAATCTGTTGAACACCTAAATATGGCATTTATTTGCCTTTTTGTTTATCTTTTTTATCTTCATGTAATCTCACATAGTCATTAGATCTGCAATACATGATCTTCACTTGCAGCTGCTTAAATATCTCCTTTGGCCTTTACCTCTGTGGAAACTGGTGAATCTTAGTCCAGGTTTGCTGAAAAAGAAAATAGATGGTTTGAAATAAATGTCAGCTTAACAGCTGTTTCATCCACTTTTTATCTTTCTGCAAACTGTTGAGCCTCAGATGTGTGACAGACCTCTCTGACTCTGAGACTGCCGTGGTAATCATCAGTCCCTTGCAACTCTTTTCTCCTTTCTGTGGACTTGGTACCAAGTTTTTAAGAAGCAAAAATCTATTCATCTCAATAACAATGTTTCTTTACTGATGTAACCCTGCCTGGAAATGTGAATTTCCACTGACCAATTATGAAGGAAAATAGGTAGTTTTACAGAAGGGGTGAAAGCAACTATTCTGTTTCAAGGCATTTCAATAACTGTTCCTAATGATAGGAGTAAAAAAGGTGATGATAAAGTGCAATAATACTTAAGGTATGGAGAATCTGGGAAGGAATTACTCAACTTTCCAAATTAAATTAGTACTGGAATATTCCAAGCTTTAGTGTAGTATAATTTTTTTGCTGTTGATTCATTTTTTGCATCTCAATTCCTTGTATAAATCTGCATCATGGCTATCTAGGTATGAACTTTTTGTGCGAGTTTCATTCTTTTAAGATAGTAAATTTGAATTTACTCTTGACTGCTTTCAACTTCACGTGGATTTCTTTTTTTCATCTTTACACATCTATCGTCACAGAGTCAACAAAAGCATTGCAGTGGCAGATATATTTCATCAGATTTTGAGTGAAAAAGGCTGTGCTTAGATGCATGTGATGTGTGATCCTTTAACTTCTGAATGCAGATATTCAATTTATATGTCTATCAAGATTGTGCATATGTGTGCTTTCAATTTCCTGAAGATATTGAAGTGATTCTGTGTGTAAATGGTTACTTTGTAATATCCTTACAGTAGGGTATTGAAAAATGGTTTATGTGCTTGTAAATTCATGTGCAAAATTGGCTCCTCTTCAAAACTATGTTCACTTAAAACAGGGAAGCTACTTTATCCGGTATATATTTTGCTGTCTCTTTGCAATAAAGTCATTCTTGGTGTTGTTTTCTTCATCTAACTAGACTTGAAAATAAATGGGATGTTGTCGCTTCAGTGTTGCAGCTTCTAATACATGATTTTCAAAGTATGAGTTTACTTTCCGAAGGTCAGGCACTGGATTAGACCATGATATGGAGCATGATTCTGCCTTTTCCATTGCCCTCTGAGCAATTTCTCATCTGGCAAGCCTTCAAAACCTTGCCACATCGGGCACTGATGTCAGAGATGAAGAATGAAAAAGTATGTCAGTACAGCCAAAGAATACAAAACATTGGTGCATTCCTGCATCAAATATTGGTAATGGTGGTTTTCCCCATTCAAGTGAAATAAAAAAGTTTTTCTATGGTTTTAAGAAATCTCTGACACTCATCAGTTATGAAACTTATTTCAACACTCAATTGTGAGAAGCTTCTTTGCCCTGGTATTGCACCCAACTTTTTTTGCAAATGATTCTATCTGTAGACATTTATGTCAGTCTCAGTTACTGTACTGATACCTGTTATGCAAAATTATCCAGGCCTCTAACATTCTCTTCAGAAAAAGCAACAACTCTGACTTGCAAAATAAACTTAATCTCCATTTTTAATTTCATTAAATCCAGGAACTCATTCCATTTTGCTGATGAATTAATGGTCAGAAAGTCTTGAAGAGAAATTCACTTTTTTTTTCTGTATTAATAATTCTATCTAAAAGATTTTCTCACTTGTTCTTTTCACTAATAAACATCTCCAAGTCTAATGTGAAGTAGGTGGATGTAGATTGGAATTAAACCCCTTTGAAACAAAAGGAAATGTGGCCCTTTAATGCAAAGTACTGGATGCTTAAACTGGGTTTGATGGTACAAAAGAAATGGCTCAGGTATTTTTCTGTTATCCATGATGTGATGCTCTCCTGTGATTTTTGATTTGGGTAATAGACTACTGCAAATAATGCTTCCTTGAGTAGTTGGTTTTTAGTAGCTTGCAGAGTTTAACACCTCATTCTGTGGCAATAAACATCATAGAGATCTTTCTATGGATATTAGAAGTGTCAATATGAGGAATACATATTTATAGACTTCTGCATCTACAGCTTCTAATGTCTAACCAGCTTATACCTACTTGTTCTGCCACTTACCCTGCCCACTAATAATCTTCTACTTTTCTCTGCTGCCTAGGTACAACACATCGTTAATTTGTAGGTGTCATATATACTACATTGTTTTTATTGGCCAAAAAAGGACACATTTTTTGCCAAGTAATTTGACATTCTAGCATTTACAATAGCACTTTTAAGAGAACAACAACACCCAAAACCATCTCAAGCAATGTTATTATTACACCCTCTCCAGGCTAATGTTCCTGCCACTCTTTACCATTACCCAGCATTTCAGGCTTTCATTTTTTTGCCAACATCCTTCCTATTTTAATTCCTCATTAAACACGATTAAAAATTGAGGCTTTTATTTCCACTATGGAAATAGACTATATCATTTTTCATTTGTATTGAAAGTGAATTTCAAAAATTGGTTTCAAGTAAAATGTATGTTGTTTTTAAACCCATGCAGTGTTTTCTATGGTTTTTCTGACTTACTGGGTGTGTTGTGATTACACTTTTAAAATATTTTCTGTATTTTGTATGTTACTGAGATAAGGTAATTGGTCTGTAGTCTGAGTCATCCTCCCTTCTCCTCCCAACAAAGATATTACATTTGTTACTGTTCAGATGTAAGTCACCTTTCTAGATTGGTAGATGTATTTAAAATACTTAAAATATGTATTTTCTGTTCTCCAAATCCACTTCCCAAATTCTCTTAATACTTTTGGTTATGAAGTAAATATACTGGTTGAAGAGAAACTATTTTGAGTATTTATTGCTGGTTTCATGAGAGTTGGAAATGGTTTGACCTTTCGTGATTACTCTGGAGATTTTTGGAAAGTAGAACATAACTTATCCTATCAATGGGATAGTGATGAATTCAAAATTGTCAGTAAAGTTATATAATAAAGATAGAGGTTCAGGTTACTTAAGCTACTTCTTTCCAGAGTTTACAGGTTTTTTACTGCTGCATGTAGCTCTTCATTTGTAGCATCATATCTCCTCACCTGAAAACCTGGACTTAGGAGTGTTTCAAAGGGGTGTCAGTGGAACAGAGCTGTTGGGTGGGACTCCACCTGCTTCTCAACATGTGAGCAAATGGAGTTGGATTCTCCTCCTTCAGTTTTTCATTGAGCTGAAGAACAGCACTCTTTAACCATGATTGTCATTCCTGAATCTGAAGGGAACACTTGAGAACAATTTCCTCCAATATTTATGCAATTTATATTTTACAAACAGTACAGAACTATGTGCACTCCTTTATTTTTCAACAGGCATGTAAATATGTAGGGTGCTCCTGATGTCCTGCAATCTTTGTTTAATTTTTTTTAAGTATGTTTTTGGACTCCATAATTCATGAATTTGAGTCCATTTAATATTAGTGTACATGTAGGTGGCAGATGCATTACTTTATGATACTCCTGGACAAGTGAGAGGCTGTGCTCATAGAATGCCCAGCTGCATATGGAATTAGAAGGTATGTGGGGAATGTGGAATTAAAAGGCTGGAGGATGATAAATTGCTTCTGCTTGTCAAAAGGGAGATATTTTAATGGAGTTTGACATATAAAAATGTAAGTTAGCTACCATTTTTGGTAAGTTTCTACCAGAAAACTGCTAGAAATTGAAGGCAGACAAGAAACACATTTTCTCCAATTTTAAGTTAGTCTGGTAGTTTATCTCAGAAACGGTCAGTATTTTATTTATTTAGACCAGAATCTTGATGTCTTTTTCAACAATTTTGAAAAGTTCTGAATGTGCAGGTAGTGTTGCAGCTCTAGGTACCATCTATCAGTCTTTCATCACTGTTTTATTAATAATTTTATGCAGATCCAGTCAGAACCATGTTTTTCCTTATTTCACTATGCACATCTGAGGAAAAGAAAAGGATCTGGTACTATATTTGCAGTGGCCAGTCCCCTTAGATAGTAGGACACTATGATTAGTTTCGTCCTTAAATTTGACTGCACCAGAATAAACAGAACAAATTTAGGGGGAAGATTTTGATGAAAAGAACACAGCATCTTCATTCTCTATATAGTACTTGAATTTGGGGAACATGTAACTTCCTTCATAGCTTAGAAACAATCTACTCCTGTGTGCATTATGAACTCACAAGGCACATACAAGTAGATCACTTCCCTCTGCCTTCTTTTGGTGATCTCCTCACAGTCACTCTGTAAGTGCTGTTTTTGTGCACAGATACTCAGACATGTAGAAATTATTCCTTTCCTGTTAAGCTTTAGAAGTCAGATTTCAATCCAGACAGTGTCAAAATCTGGGATATCTGAAATAAATCAAAATACTAACTTTCCTGTGCTGATTTTATGAAAGAAGTAGTTTTGAGTTAATATTTGATTAGCTATTAAAAGTTTATTCCTATGAAGCTCCCTCATAATTTGTTCAAGTCCAGGGGGAACAACAAGAATATTTAAGCATATGCTTATGTGTATCAGGACTTTGCAGTCTTTCCAATTGCAGTAGTCAAATATCCAATGAGATTAAATTGTTAAAAATTATTTTTCTGAGCCCATATATTCTTTTGGGTAATTGAGCTTTTGAGGTGTAAATGAAGTCACATTTTCTTACTTTTTCTGTCATGACATCTATATATAAATATACTTCCTAGATTGGTTCTTTTTAAGGCAAGAAGAGATTTATGTATTAGAAGCTGAAGACTGTAATTTGGAGAACACTGACCAGGAAAGTCACCCATAAAATTGGAGAAAAAGCTGCTATGATACCCACTCCTCAAATATACGGACTATCTCAAGACTTAAAGGGGAGTAAGGGGTTGTTTCAGTAAGAAACACGATATACAGGTGGCTGATGACTATAAAGGTCAAAATACAGGTTGGTGGTTTACACTACAAAGTATTTAGCATATTTTTAAAAGAGAGGTGTTCATATCCCATAGTTGTTCTTCACCAACTTCTCCAAACTTCGGCATAATTTATTGTGAAACCAAATGAATTAAAATTTTTCTCTCGATCTTGAATTATTACTTGCTAGACCTCTGAATAATAAGTGTAATTCAATTCAGATTTAATAGACGTGGATTTTACACCCTACACAAACGTGTGCAATTAAAGAACACTTTTTTCCCCTCAACCATTTCTTCATATTTTTGGAATACTTCAACTTGAATGTTCACTTATTTATTTGACTGTAAAAATGTAACTGATTTTCATACAACTTGTATCTATTGTATTTGTAGAAAACAGTAGTTACAGAATATGTGGCAGTGCATTTCATTTTCACACCCATGGATTTAAAGGGGGGGGGTGGAACTGACAGCAAAAAAAATTGAAAAAGGAGACCACCAACAGTGGAAGCATTTTCTGCACAAGAAAACATTCTGTGTGGGAAGGTATTAGATAGTCATTACAAGGCTTTTATTTTCATAATTATTCTTCAGCCATTGAAATGTCATTATAGGTCAAAGAGGCAGCTTTTGTTCCAAGTAGAGCAGAATTTAATAAGGAAGGACACAATAGATATGTCAGATGGATAATAAATTGAAATTATGTCAAATTATGCATTGTTACAAGAATCAGCTATGTGATAAGTTTTTGCATACTCTGGTTTTCAAGTTCACTAACCCTTGTGCAGCATTTTCACTCGTTTTCTTTGTTGGAGCACCACACTGATCTGTCCTATCTAGATCTATCCATTTAGTCATCTGCTTACAGCAAGAGAAATCAGTGATGCATCTTTATTTCATTTGAGTTTCCATTTCAGGGGACATAGAAAAGGCTAAGTTTACTGTAAGCATGCTGTAGATATCATTTAGCTGGCTTTCCCTGGATGTCCATGCTTCTCTAAGAACAGATCTATCCTGATAATCTGCATCAATCAACATTTTTGCCAATACGTTTCTTTGTCTTCTAAGAGATAAGAGTGTATGAGTGCAGGATGATGGCTGGTTTCAGTTCATGTATGATATACACAGTTAAATAGAAATTTTAATGTATGAGGCCTTGTTAAAAATTTGACTCTAAAGTTTAAGACCATCACTTTTGCCAGGCAGGACTATTTAGTGACTTTCAGCTGCTGCATGGGTCTCATTAGTTTAGATCTTTTGTGAGCTTCCAGTTTTGGGTTTTTACACACCATTAAGCATGTCTCCTCAAGTTAAAATAGAATTGACGAGATGTGTTTGAATGTTCAGGAAGAAGTTGGGCATAGTTTTGATATCTAAAGTCATCCTACAAACTTCATTCAAAATGAGAATCCATCAAGGAGCAGATTCAGCAGCCATATAAGCTTTGGTGTAATTAAGATGCTCACATGGGCATGACAGTGGTCTGCAGCTTCTTCTCTATCCACATCCCATTTCAGCTCACTTCATCATGACAATATCTAAACACTATCACAGCTGTCTGCAAAACCCATGATTACAGCCAAGGCTGGCAGTTCCCACTCTTAAAACAGGCAGCTTATGGAATTTTTCTTGGCAATGGAGATCATAAACTGATGACAAAGGACAGTCTCCTGGCATGACTGCAAAGGAGTTTGCTGCAGGGTTGACTAACAGAAAAGGTTTTGTTGCACTTTGTTAATTTAGCAGCATCCTTCAACAGCTAACCCAAATGAAGACAGCCTGTATGTCCTAGTCTTCTCTGAATTCACTGACCCTTTAGGTCAATACTTTTTTTATTTGCAGATGCATGTTTGCTGATAAAAAGACTTGAGTGTGCATGTGTCTAGGGGAGGGAGGTCCACACTGAGCCATCATTACAGAACCTGTTTGTGAGGAGCCCCTACTGGGTTCAGTTAGCAGAGCTTTCTCAAAAATGTCTTTTCAAAGTGTGACACCTATTCTATGTTGCCCCTAAGCCCAGGCTGGCAACCACACAGATTGACAACCACTTTCCTCTCCATTTTGCAATTCCAAGTGCAAGAAATTCTTCCTCACCAGAAGGATTCTGTCCCTGACCCCCTGATGTTACCAGAAAGGGACTTTAGCAAAAAGTCTGGATTCTATGAGCTTCATTTGGTAAGGGATGCTCATATCCTGGAAGCTATTTTATTCAAGCTGCAAGATATGAAAGTGTATGGAAATCTGATCCTAGACTTCGCAGTCCTCAAGTCCCAGCATATGTTTTATCATGTCCATGAAACATCAGTGTTATATTTTTCAGTTGACATTGTAACCAGCCTGTTAGTCTGGAAAGAGCTAAGCATGTTATTTTGTTTGCTCCTGGGTGTCAGATGGAGAGAATACTTGGAATAAATACAATATCTGGACATGAGCCATACTTTACTAGGTATAGAGAAGCCCTAATTCACACAGTAGTTTGATATGGGTAGTCTTTGCTTCTACTGCAGTACTGTTTGGCAAGTAATCCTTGATATTCTAGAGGGAGGTGAATGGATGTTCATGGAGGAGAGCAGCTGTTCATCCAAGGTGCAGTTAAAGGTGGTTGTAAAGGTTGAGATGGCCAAGTGAAGATTTGCGGCAAAACAGAGGAAAAAGATGCTTAGGCTGATTTGGGATATTAGCTTTCAGTTTTCTCAGTGATGCCAAGAGAAAAGGTAGATTGTCTTTAAAGCCATTAGCTCGCTGTGAGATGCCCTCTGAGTGTCAAGAGGCTGAGTGGAGCAGAACTGCATTACAACTAAAATGGAGCTAACTTATTTGTGTTCTTTGGGCAGTTAAGTCAGGGACCGTGAAATAGTTTACAGAACTATAGTACAGAGGGGGAAATTCCAAGTGTGTTTCTGAAATTAATTTTCCAGACATCATCTTTTACATCTTAAAATATTAATCAATACTAGGAGCACTAAGATGTTATGTTCCCATTAGGGATGAATATCATCAGTGAGCTTCAAAGGCCATTCACTGAATGAAGAATACAAGTATAAAAAGGGGTGATAGTCACCCTAATCTGTGTTTGAAATGATTATCTGATAATCATAATAATGATTATTTTTATTAGCTGAAGCTGTACCTTTTTCTTATCCTTAAAGTTATCTATGATGCTTGAAGACTATTAGAAAATATCATATAGAGGTCAACAAGAAGAGTAATATGTGGATTTTTTCCTGTTTTCCTTCTTGAAAGAAGAGCAGGAGACATGGCCTTTCTGAAAAGATTTTCTCATGAATTGCACAATGCAAATGAAATTATCTAAGTGCTTATTTTGTCATAACACTGATTGCTAGATACTTTTTTTTTCCTGATACCTCTTTATAGAAAAAATGCTTTTCCTTACTTTGAAATCAAGATGTTATTTCTCTTCCCACCCACCCCCTTTAACCCCTTCAGGGTTGTATTGTCTGTGAAATTTTAAGATAAACCAATATTACTTAATTTAGCATCTTTTTGACTAAAAGTATTTTACTGTTATTTAAATTTCTCTGAATGAAATGCATTCTTACTTTTACCAAGAAGTAACATTTCATGTTCTCATTCTTTAGAACACTCTCATTTTGTCAAAAATGAGTAGGAACATAACTGTAAAATGTAAGCCACGTGCTTTCAATTGTGCTGGACACAAAAAACACAATAAAGATGTAGAATTTAATTAAGGTGAGATTTGAATTTTGAGTTTAGAATTTTTGAAAGCAAGGAGTACAAATTTTCAGCATAATTGCCACCATCATTTTGGTGATGGTATCTACATCACCAAAATTACCATTCTTTTTTTTTTGGCCCTGCAAGTATGTCTTTGTATACTCTTACCATGAAAAATGCTGACCTGGATTCTCTTTGAGTTGCTTAGTTAAAAGACCTTTTGGGAACTCTACTTATAGTCTGGAAATACACGTACATTGCTATATTATAGTACAGCAACCATGTCAATTTTTTATTTGTTTGTATCTGCAGAATGCGTTTGCATTACAGCACTTGTCTTGTTCCACTCTAGACAGCATCCATCCCAAAACCCAACAACAAGCAAACAACCCTCTACTGCTCCTTATTTTGGTGCCTTTAACAACAATCTGGGTTTCAGAAACAGTCACAAATTCTCCAACTGTCTTGCAATTTTCCAAATCATACTGATGCAAAGTTTTTCTTAGAGACATATATGTGTTAAAAAAAAAAATCAAATTAATTCATTTCCTGCTACACTACCTAGTAGCATTCACTATAAAAAGAACACTTCCTATAAAAAAAAAACCATGTAATTTGCTTAGCAATTCTGGTACGACCCAAATAACCCCATTCATTTCACAGAAACAGTTTTAGAGGCTGTGTTGCATTATTCATTAATGTTGTGGATAACAACTTCAACCTCAAGAATGTTGAGCCAGCACTTTCATGAGCAGTAAATTCCCTGAGGGAGGGAATGAAAAAAAAATGTCCCTACCCTGAGGTTTGAAAAACAGTCTTCACTACAGGAAGAGTTTGCTGAGGGGTTGTGCCTAATGAGAGGAAATTCTCTAAGATGATAATCATCCCCTGCAACAATTTTGGAAACCTGAAACTCTCTATAAGACTGCTATAACAAATTTTTTGTTAATCCTCCCATTTGATAACATGCATATGCTCAGTCCTTGGGACATCCTGAAAAGGGCAGCTCATGCTGAGGGAGAGTATTTATTTTGTCTTTTTAGACCTGATGTTCTGAAGGAAGGACAAGAAACGGTGTCCTTACTATAGAGGATATTGCGTATGTGAGCAAGAACAAAAAATTTGAGATGAGTATTTAGGGTGAAGGGTTCATCTGTCTCCCATACCAAGGGACAGGATCCAATCCCTCTCAAGTCCTCCCCTCAGCTGACCTCTTCATACTGACACCAGCTTTGCAGTTTTTCTTTTGCAAGGGGCGAAAGTGGGATTTAAGGTAACACTGATCAGACCTACTTATTAGTCTTTAAGAATAGGAACTGTTGTTTCCTCCCATTCTTGCAAAAAACATGTTCTTTTTGTAGGGTAGTAATACCATTCACATCCTTGTTATTCACCGTTTTACTTTACATGGGCAATTTGGCCATAACATCCTCAGAAGTAATCTCTGTTCATATCCTTGTTAAAAATTCATGGGTATTTTGTAACAAATACAGGTTATAAAATGGTAACTGTGAAATTTTCATTTAATCCAAAAAAAAGTTTCAGTCACGTCAAGGCTAGTAATTAATATTACTCTTTTCATATGTCGCTATGTTCTACAAATAATGAGTTTGATTCTGGTATCTTTTTCAGCAACATAAATGCAATCGTTTCCCTTGTAATCAAAGGAAAAATCAGGATAGGATGTAGAATCAGGAATTACATGGTTTTGTTTTGAAGAGCAGTGGAACATGCAGGCAGATTGACAGTAATGTGTGCTGCTCTAATTTTTTGGAGGTATGAATTATTCAAGGGGTAGCACAGCATGTATTAAAAATAATTGAAATGTTAGCAGGATTGGAACTCTGTCTAGCATGGCTCAATAGTTCTAAATATTTGCAAATAGAGAATGAGGCCTTTCTGATCCTGATTTCACAATTGCAGTTTAGGATAGGCCTGAGGATTTCAACAGGTTCAACATCCTGCCTAAAGCAGGATTAATATTAAACACAATATCTGGTGTAATACTGAAGACTGGATTTTAGAAAATCATAAATATGTCCCTAAGAAAAGTTCAAATGGGCCCTTCTGCTGTTGTATACCATTTAGAAATACCTGCAGGTTCCAAGCCCAGCAACATGAGATGTGCTGCCAAGGCAAATGCTGAGCCAACAGGGGTGGGCTTGCTGCCAGTAGGTAACCATCCCCAGAAAAGATATTAAGGGTTTTTTTGTTATTTTCATTCTTCAGCTTGAGAATGGTGAACAAAATCAGAGGTATGATGACTGGCATTTTGAAGAACTAATAGGGTGGTCTAATTGACTGGAGTGGTAGTATCTCAAATATCTGTGGATCTAGATTTAGAAATTATCCAGGAGCTTAAAATAGGCTTGGTACTAGCTGTTATATTTGGAGATGATTTATCAAATTATTACATAGGTTGAAAAGGTATTTATTTTTAATATATACAAATCTAAATACAGGGAAAACAGTGATAGTTTTGGTTCTTTATCTTTCGAATATCACAGAATCAGCGTCTTGAAGTTTAGACCTCTTCAAATTTGAATTTGTGGGGCTTTTTTAGGAATGTAAGGAATTAGGAATTTAAGCATGTTAGCATTAAAAGAATTTTATTTAAATTCTTTAGAATTTGAAATGAACAAGAGATGAATGGACTGTAAACAACCTGTAAAACAAACAGGAAAAAAAATCTTGATAAGTCTATATGAAACAGGTAGTCAAGGATTTTCCTCTGTTTTGGAGTAAAAAATCAAAATAAGTCTATCAAGCAAATGAAAAGAATCTCTTAAATGAATTATTTTTTTTTTCATTTTTTTGGTTGTTTCATGCCTACTTGTAAAATTCTCCTGAGCTTTACCTCTGGAATGAAGCAGTCTAGAACTCCAGAAAGATACAGTCTTATTGTGCTTGGGGAACAAGTTACAAATTTACAAATAAAACCAATTTCCTCTAATCCATGAACATTTTGTTTCCTGTAGTTTTTAATTCAATGCAAATCAAGACAAAAGCCAGAACTATCAGCCTTCTAATATATAGTTTTATAGTTCTTCCTCTCTCGTTCCTTTGCTTTCAGATCTGCTCCATCCTGCTTCAGTACTAGAAAGTGAAACTCTTTGCATTGGAAGGTGATTCTTCCTCTTTTAATCCCAAATTTTTAGTTCAAAGTGTCATTCTATTATTTTCTAATACAGTCATTCCCCCTGTGACCCTTACAAGCATTATTCCCACTCTTTCAGATTGTTGAAGAGCATTTGGTGGTGCTTATCCCTCGTTATGATTCAGCCAGGTATTTAGCTTCTGTGAATTTTGGTTGGTTGGTTTTGTCTTCAGTGTTTTGCAATACCAGCTGTCTGTATGAGATAATTTACCCAACACTAGATTAATGTAGTGTTCTTCAATTCCTGTTCCTCAAGTAATGGTGTCTTAGAGCTAGATTAAGCAGTATCTGCCTGAATTAGCTGTTGTTTCATTTTGACTTTCATGATTTGCATAAAAAGGAAGACAAAAGAAGGTTGCAATAAAATCATATGTTCATTGATACTCACTGAATATTTAAAACACAAGGGTGCAACTCATATGATTAATTTCAAGTGTATGTGGGTGGTGCAGTTCTTGTGTTTATTGTAGCAATCTAAGAAATAATTACTGAGTCTCAAACTGGTCAGGATTGAATTATTACCAAGAAAATGCAAAGCATGAACTATACAAAGGATACAATAGATCCCATTTGCCACTTTTCTTTCTCTTTGCAGAGGTAATAAACACTTTAATCTGCTTTATGTGGCTAAATTAATACGCAACAGCTAGCCAAACAGCCTAATATGTTTACTTACAGAAATATAATCATTTACTGCAGCAGGGTCTACTGATAGACTCTTAAAGGAAAAATAAGTTTTGCACAATGGTGATGGAAATCTGGTGCTCCTTCAAACAGCTAAGGATTAGCTAAGAAGCGTATTTCTGCAGAACTTTGATGTTCTTATACCAGCTCTGTACTGAAAAGTGCAAGAGAATTTAACCTATAAAAGGAAAACAAACAACTCCATTTGTGAAATATGCATCCGTCATTTGGCTTCTGCTGTGGGCTAATTCCAGGTGGAGAATCAGTCTCCCACAGTTGCTCATTCCCCTGCAGTGGGAGTGGGGGAGAGACTCAGAAAGGTGAAAGTGAGAACTCATGTTCAGATAAAGACAGTTTAATAAGTGAAGCAAAAGCTGCATGTGGAAATAAAAGAAAAGAAGGAATTAATTCACTACTTTGCGACTGCAGGCGTGAGGCCTCCGTGCAACTTTCTGTTCTCCAGGCTGAGCCTTCTCAGCCTGTCTTTGGAGGGGAGATGCTCCAGTACATGGGGTACCTTCATGGCCCTTGTGTGGACTGGCTCCATCGGTTCCATGTCCTTAAGCTGAGGAGCCCAGAGCTGCGTGCAGCACTCCTGGTGGGATCTCCCAGGAGCTGACCAGAATGGGAGAATCACCTCCCTCAGCCTGCAGGCCATGTGCTTTTGGGGCCGTCTAGGATGTCACTAGCAAAATATTTTCTGTGGTAATAAAAATACTGTATGCTTTACTTGCACAACCTCATCTTGATTCATGAGGCCTCACACAAAATAAAGGCAGGAAATCCAACTGACTTTAAAAAAATACATTAGAGAATTATTTTTAAACTGTTAATTGTTTAAAGCATTAGCTTGGTCCAAACTGTATAGCCTTCATTCTGTCTTGATTTTATTGCAATTGTTGCTAGGGTCAAAAACAAGGGAGTGCTGTAGGTTCCTTGTATGTTGAGATTCCTCAAAAACCTAGCTCAGAGTACTTAGGACAGTAATTGCTATTAGGACCGTAACTTATGGTCCGGAAATTGTCTGGATTGTGATATCCTTGGTAAATCTGTCCTTCACTGTGCCACAATCTCACTATAACCAAATGGACATGTTGCAAAAGAAGAGAAAAATGCTGAAAAAATTCTTTATTAGTCCGTGCTTCTGCAAGAGGCAGAGGGAGGCTGACAAGACCTGCTGAAGTTTAACACCTGAAGTTCTTATGTGTACCATTATGTTGGCAGCCTTGGCTGCAGTGACCATGAAATGCTGGAGCTCCAGGGCCCTAGGGCAGTGAAGTGGGTGCACAGGGAGCTCTCTACCCTGCACTACAGGAGAGCAGACTTAGACCTCTTCAGGGATCTGTGTGATGGACTACTGTGGAATAAAGCCCTGGAGGGAACACTGGAGACCAGGAGAGCAGCCTTTGTCCTATTCTGGGGTCTGCTTGATTCATAGGAAAAGCCAGGTACAGCATGGGAGTCCAAAAAACTGCTTGTAGCAGGGGAGGAATTCAGTGGGTTTTATTGCCTCTTTGAATTTGGACATAATGTCACATATGCCCATTCACTGTTCTTGGGCTGAAGTTTGTATATGTTTGAAAGAGACTGAAATGCCTGTAGCAAACACAGTACAATCTAACCACATTTCTTATGAGACCAGGACTAGCGCTTACTAGTCCTATCTTAAATGTTCTGACATAAAACAGATTCTACTTATTTGATACATGGGAAGACAAAAATTATCTCCCTATTAGAGCTTCAGTGCTGGTAGTTAGGAAATTATTGTCTCTCTCAGCTTAGATTTGAGACCAATACTGGGAAGTTAAAAAACACATACGCCTCGTGCCATACTGAATGTGTGAAAATATGACTTTTGTGATGTTGTACATATAAAACATTTTTTCAAAACCAGCTCTGCTCATTCTATCCCACCTCACACAGTAGTGTGAATATTCATTTTGGGAGATCTAACAAAATGCTCCAGAAACTCAGAGACACATTGGAAAATTCACACTTGCACAACCACACTTCAGAACTAAATTGATTTTGGTAATGTTTATCTTGAATATGTCCATTTTATTCAAAATTTCACAGCATAACAAGGTCTTGGATACACTTAATATTTATTGTAAAGAAAGAGACTTCTTTTACATGGGAGTTTTTATATCTAAGGCAAGAAAATGCCATTTTAGTACAAAACATAACCTAGCAGCAGGTACAGCAATAGTAAATGTTTAAATTCCCTGTAACCAACACTAAATATATATTCTTTTTTGGCATTGATTTCTGTGGAGTGGAATATTTGTTGCAAGTATTAAAATTCTATGTGTGGGACACTTTAATAGCAAGAGCTGACTTGGTAGACCTAAAGTTGTTATCCTTATAACAACTTACTGTCTTGTTAGTTTGTGAAAAAGGGGTAAGAATGATAAAAGGTTATGACAGTTTTGCATAGAAGCATGTAAGAAGAATAATTCTTATACCTGAGGTCAAGCACAAGAGTTGCAGGAGGTGCCACAAATATAACACAGCAGTTATAGTCTGGTTTTACAGGTAAACTATGGCCTAAAGAAGGAGATTCAGTTCATCCTCAAAGTCTTGGACAGCTGGTTTGCTTTGGCTGCACAGCAGGGAAATTGGCCCTCCAAACAGGAGCAGCTTCAGTTACAGTGCCCCAATTAACTTTCCCCCAGCTCAAAAAATAAAAAGGCAGCATAATTGTACTATTCATCCCATTTAGACTCATCTGTTTTAATACATAAAACCCAACCACAATCAAAATCTCCTTCCCACACTTGTAATGAAATCCAGCAGCACTCGCTGCAGTAGGAAGTAATCAGCATGTTGCTTCCAGCAGTGATCTTTTTTTCTGTTCTCACTTATAGATCATATTTTCAGATTACTTTTACTGGAGAATTTTAATTGGTGCTCCTGTAGTCCTTTGAACAGGATTTTATTGTTCAAATATGGAAAAGCTGTCTTCACATTGTCAGATAGCGTGAAAGGATTGCCCTTAACCTTGCAGCCTGCTAAGCAATGGAACAGGAGATAAATAAAATGGAGCTTGAAACAGATTATGTCTGCTCTTAATATGAAGGGTCAATTAGCTGTATCATCCACCTGCAGACAGTTCTGTTCTTTGGCACAATCAGTAAATTACTTTTTCCAGGACACCGTATCAACTGTTGGGAATAGCCACCTCCAATTTTGGGCTTACTAAGAACTTCTGTAGTTATTGCAAAGGATTAATTTGACTCCTTTTTGGATAACAGAAATTATTTTTGCACCAAATTGTGTGGAAGTTTCCTGCATTTTATTTGCCAAGTCTCTTTATTTTTTGTCTCTCTGGTAATAAAAACCACAGTTTTATTTTTCTTCTTTATGAAATCTGAATGCCAAATGTATTTGCTTTCTTGAGGAGGATTACTTTTTTTCTTTTTTTTTTAACATCAATAAGACTTAGTGACCTTGGAGAGATGGGCTTTATTCAGTATTCAGCAAAGGAACTTGAACTGCCTGCATCTGTCTCATTATATAGGCTACATGCAGTAAGCACAGTGTCTAACAGCTGCTGGTGGTAGGATTCAGGGAAAATATTTAATTTGATGCAGAGGCACGTATGTCATGATTTCTGCTGTAGCTTCCACCTGCTCCCAAGAGTGCCTGCTAGATATATGGCATAACACTCAAATCATTTAATTGTGTCAACAAAATACGGTGATGTTTGTTTAAAACAAAAATTAGTTTTGCAATAATATTGATTAGTTGATGGTTATTTTACTGTCACTGTGCTGACAGATAAAAAGACAAAAGGGTTTTGTTTAGTCTTGGGGGAGGGTGAAGAATTCTGGAGAGACCAGAGCAAATACACAGAACATAAACTTGAATTAGTCTTTCTGTTTAGTGAATCAATAAAACAACAGGGAAGTCTGAAGAGCAACCTGGATCATCTCTTAAAACGGGTTTGTGCTCCTATTCTCACTGTCTTGTAAACAAGTGCCTTTCAGCATTCTAGTGCCCAGAAGCATCCAAGACAAAAAGACAGAAATAGTTTTCAGTTTGCAGATGGAATGCCAATAACAAAAACAAGGGAAGATGAGAATTGAGCAAACTGCTTCCCAGAATCTCCAAACCAGATCATATTAAAATTCCCAGGTGACAACTCAAGTAATATGAAGATAATTCTTTGCTATCTGCAGTAATGAAATGTGTATTTTCTGCAGAATTCTAATAGAATGACATAGCAGAGAAGGTATAGCATAGATTTGAAAATGGTGGCAAATAAAATCAGGTGATAAAACAAAATTTTGTCAATAATGGAAGTTTGATTTTCTCTATCAAAACTCAGATCAGGAACCACAGATGTATCACTGTGAGAAAACCTGGATTAGGTCATAATTCTGAATGATTTGATTTGTAATATTTTCAAATGCATAAGTGATGAGCTGTAATTAATTAGATAAAATGGGTTATGAAAAAGTAATTAATCTACTGAAACATCTCAAATTATTATTGCTTTTTACTTTTTTTGGTGTAAATTGTGCACTGGTTCTCTTTCAAACAATACAACAGCAGTAAAACTGTAACAAGGGTGTAAAAATAAAAAGGCAAACAGCAAGAGCTATGCTGATAAGAAAGAAAATGCTGCTCAGGAGCATAAATTGCTTCTGCTGTTTCCTTGAAGAGGCAAATGTCTTTGAGACCCTAGATTCCTCCTTGCTCCAGATTAGGTAATGTGCACTTTACACACAATTACTGCTTTGGTCTTGAGAATGAGCTGTATTTTTCATGACAATACTCTGAAAAAGTCACAGATGGTGGTATTTGGTGTGACAGTGAAGAGTGGACACGTGTGACAATGCAGTGGTTAAGGAGCAGAGGTACACTCAAGGAATGAATGATGCATTAACTGCGTGTGGAGAAGTCACCAGCTGCTTCATTCCTGATTTTAATCTAGTCAGGCTGACAAGATCAAAAAATAATTGCTAGGTAAAGATGTTTAGTAGTATACATGTACTGAATTATGCCTTTAATTCCAATTCCTTGAGAACAGATTATCCTTACCATATCTTCACGCTTGCTAGTGGATTTCTGCTGAACTGTTGGCAATTCTGTAGGTAACTGAAATGTTCTAAGGAAAACTGTGAAGATCAAATGCAAAGACTCTTTGGTCCAGGGCACATGAAAATGAAGAGACCTGCTTTCTTTTTGTGCTAATCTCATACACACCTTGTATGTAATTTTTTTTTTCACTTCTGCTTCCACTCTCCTCTCCCATCTATTAAATCAAATCAGTCACTCTCTGTTTTGTGCAAGCTGCCAAGATCTCCAGGTAGAAAATATAGTGTATGAGCTCAGCATTGTATTATTATATCACATAGGTCATCAGCAGACACACAGGAAAACTTTTCTTCAGGTGCTACTTTTCCAGTCCTTTCTTTAAGCTCCATTTTTTCTCATCTTTTTTTTTAAAAATGCAGTTGCTACAGAAACTAGAATAAAAGTGGGGAGGGGATAAAGTAAATATGAACGTTAAATGGGAGAGGGAAAGACAGAAAGCCTCTTGCTACTGAAGCGCAGATTATAAATTAGTGCTGCTATGCTGCAGAACAGAACAATTTCGTGGAAGATATTTTTTGCCAGAAATAAAAGCCTAGCCAAGCGATATTTTGAAGCATGCCATTACCCTCAGGGTGGAATCTGGCAAAAGAGTCAAGTTGTTTTGCATGTTACCTTTGAAACTGTGTGTTTTTAAATCTTAGCTTGTGCTTTATTGAGATGCAATTCCAAGCATACATAAAGGCAAACTGCTAAAACAGCTATAAATGGTTATTTTATTTACTGTTTGATCACCTCCCCTGTAAGCACTGATTTCTTTCTAACTATTATAACTGTAGTTTCTTGCAATCAAAGTGGTTCCCCAAGGACAACAAAGGAAACCAATAAATTCAAAGGCAATAGTGTGAAATGAAATGTAAGTTTGGCCTTTTATATGTATGTAGCAGCCAGCTATACAAAATTTATGCTTTAAGCTGTCAATTAAATAAGCAACATGAACTTTTTCTTAGTGAGTAAATAACACTCTAATACTGTCCAATGTTTGGTGACAAAGCTCTAATAGGCCACAGTGGTGCAGTAAGGATGACTAGCAACTGATTGTGGGTTATTTGGTTACCATGAAAGCAATGTAGAATGAGCACCACACGTCAATTAAACTACTGCAAGGGCAATTTGTAAAACTCAGACAAGAAATTAATTTTAGAATTATTTATTAACACTTCAGAAGAGAAAGTAGGGTTGGGTTAGTTTTCACATGTTACTTACTGTCTCCTTGTGCTTCTCTCTGCCCCATTGCATTTCTTTTGTTTCTACCATGCATCAAATTTCTTGTTTAGGTTATCAGGTGATACCAGATTCTCTTTGAATACTTATCTTACCACTGCATATTAATTCAAGATTGTATCCTTGTGACAAGCATTATCCTAACATGAAATTATTAATGGTTTTTGCCTGAATGAGATTCATCCTGATAAGGATTTCAGAAAAAGATGTGGGTTTTAGTTTTAATTAAATGACCTGTTATTTAAAGACAGTAGAATTGCTGTTGTCTATAAACATCAAGTGTTAGTGGAATCTCTGAAGTCTTAGAGTTAGCAAAAAAAATTTTTAAAATATCAGATCCCTGAGATGAGAAGATTCAAGATAAGCATACGTGAGAATTGAGGATAAATATAATAATAGAAAAATAGAAGTTATAGAAAATAAGGATATTGATGTTTATAAGAATGAACAAAAGCCTATAGTATTTGATTGCCTGAAATATTAATGTAATATGAAATCATAAGACATTGCCCGTGTCCTACCTCTATTATAGTTACATATTCTGATTTTCACCAGCACACTGTACAGGGCTGAGGCAAAAATTTCTGCAACACATAACTCTGTAAGAAAGGAGCACAGGAGAGATGAAAAGAGATGTGGATAAGGCTCATGAGTAAGATGAAAAAATGCCAAAGGGATCACACCAGTGCAGATAAGTAGGATTTCTGGACATAAGTCCATCAAGCATTGCAGTGATTCTGTATGCAGTAGCACTGATACTAGAGAGGGTAGCTTTTGTAAGAAAGAAAAGGAAAGGCCCTTAACGATTGCTGCATGAACTAATTTGCTAGTAGAGCTTGTTTTTCTCAGTATGTTGAAACAGTGATATAATTTTAAATATGCTTACTCTAAAATAACAATTATTCAGTGAATTATTGAGACATTAGTCATATCATCTAATGATTAAGGAGCAGGTTTTGCAAATGCAGAGCTACAGAGTAAGTTTTTTAAGGTGCCATTAATACTGTCTTTTAAACATTTCCTTACATAAACCAGTTCTATGCCTTAGAAGGTGAAAACTCTGCTTCCTTGACAACATTACCCTAACTAAATAACAACTTTTTCACACACATCAGTCTATAACTGTTATTTAGAACAGCTGGTATGTAATTTTAAAGTTTTTTAACAAAATCAGACATTAAAAAAATTACCATTCTTTTAATATGTGGAAACCCATTATGATACATACAGCAGACACCTAAGTGAAGTTATTTATGAAATAATGGGCATGGGAGAGTTGCCCCAAAATATATATTGCTGGAATAAATCCAGTTTAGCTTCCAAAAAATCCCTGAAAATTATAGAAATTAGAAATAATAGACACCATATCTTATGCATAAATGTCTTCATTTTTGAAATTTTCTTAAATACTTGAGCTCTTTGGAATCTTAACACCTTCAGTTAATGACCGCAGAAAATTATATTAGGCATTGCACAAACCAGATTTTCTTGTAGCCTTGTGTTCTGAAAGATATGATTTTTTTTTTTCAATAATATTTGTGATTTAAAAGTCTTCTTTTAGCTTTAGAGAAATAATTAAAAAACGTAAAGCATTTCTGAAAATTTTCTACTCTTCTGCTTCTCCTGTGGACACATTTCAAAGTGTGTTTTTTTGAAATAGGTAGAAATTACAGTTTTACTGAGAGGTACCGAGTCCTGCTTTGGTTAGCATTTATGGAAATAATTTCTGAATGTGATAGCTTTTCCTCTTCAGGAAATCTCAACCTGGGTAATCAAAAACTGATTGTATGCCACAGCACTGAAAAATGACTGGTGAAGCACTTCTGCACAGCCCTTGTCCATTCTTCAGAGTGAGTCACAGACTAACTCAGACTTTCACATTCTAGTGCCATCATCCTTTGACTAAAATAGGCTTTTTCACCCTACTGTGATGTACTCCATATCTACTTTTTTTTCCTTCCAGTCTCCAAGCTGAACTAAACATTAGATATTGTTAAAAATAAGTAGCTCTAAAGCCTGGGGAGAAGGGACAGGAATAGAGGTAACATTTCTCTGCATCGGTGTTTAGACTAAAGATTTCCTGTTGCCTTTCTAGCTTAAAAAGGTAAATTTTACTAGCTTAACCAAAGCCTCACCTAACGTTTAAAAAGAAGAGAATGTTAAGTAATTTGCAATAACAAAATATATTCCTAATTAACCTTGAAATGAGCCTTCTTACTGAAGTTGTTTCTAAACCTGAAAAGAAGCTCCAATAGTTAACACATTGCTGCCTATTGTGTGTGAAACATAAACCAAAGAAATCCCTGACTAATATATTCTGCACAAAGACTAGATTAAATGGATTTTCAAAATGAGATTTTAAAGCTGATCTTAATTTTAGTATCTCACTGAGGTTTCTGTTGTTCTGTGGACTTTTAAGATACCATACTGCACATTGTACGTGTGTCATTCTTCATCATGGAGAGGGCCATAACGGTGTTAGGATTAACCCAATTTGCTAATTTCATCCTCCTTCAAAAATATGCAGTTATGAGCTCATGTAATTAATAAATAAATTTAATTTCAAGTAACCAAAAGTTTCAAGAAGAGTAACCTGATTCTGGAACGTCCTTCTAGCAGTATTTGCAGAACACTAGCTAAAATGGGACTAGATAAATTAAAGAGAGGGATTAGAAGATGTGGCTCCCTACAATAGCAGGGTCCTGGACTTGATAACCCAAGATCGTTTCTAGTCCTATCTCCTGTAGAAAAAAAGAGATACTGATCAGGTGGATTAGTGAAACAACCTTACCTTAGCAAAAGAGTACAAGATAGATGATATCACAAAGTCATAGCAGGTATGGTACAGAATGTCTGATTGAAAAGAGGTACATAAACCAGAGTACAGAGGGAGATCTCTTGTCTTTTAGCAGTACAGCATTCCCCATGCCCCCAAAGGTTTTGCTGATCCCTTCCTTCCCTACCTAAAATGAAGGAAGAAACATGTAACCAGATTTTTTCTTAGTAAAATCTTAATTTGGAACTAAACACTAACCCCAGTGCTCATAAAGACACTTATACCTATTCACAATTGTCTCAAAAATTTTTAATGTAAGATTGATTTATTTCATCTTTCCTTTCCACTGATCTGCTTAAATACTGCAAGTGAAGAACATCTGGGTGGGAAAAGAGAAGTCGCATGTAATACTATCTCAGCTGTCTTGTGCAAACCACTTCTGGTTTCTAGTGGACTAGTGCACAATGGAATTGATGACTGCATTTGGGACCACTTCTGTGATAAAGACTAGATACTGAAAATAATACTGCACTTCACTGTGGGTGCCATATTTTGGTAAAAGCAGCAGCTGCCTTTTTGTCTAACCTCAGAAGAAAAGTTGGAGATTTTCTTAAAAAATCACCTCTTTAATTTTAATAGGCCATTAGGATCTCTGTAGCTTTTTTATTGATCATAGGCAGAGATGAAGTTACCAAGAGTGATATCTCTCAAGGTTTTTAAACATCAGTTTGAGAATTCTTTGTTCATACCTCAAATTCTTTTTCAGCCCCTCTAATTTCCTTTCCTCTTTTCATTTGAGCATACATTCCTTTTCATAACACTCAACCTTTTTCATGTGATAGTTTCCTTAACTTTCTCAGTGTGCTGTGATTGTTAGGGGTAGGGTGTTTGGACCATTTTGTTTTCTTCTTGAATTGTAAGACAAATTTTTGGGGCCTTTGATTTTAAAAAAAACTAAACCACTTTAGAGTCTTAAATCTTTTGGTAAATTTAATTATTTTTGGACTCTTCTTTTTATATTCTTCCTCTCTCTTTATGTATTTGCCTCTCATGAATTTGAACATTTACATGCTAGATGCACTTGCAGGAAGTGCAACTGTAGTAGGATTTTTTGTATCCTTCATGTTCCTGTCCCCAGAGGTAGGACATAGTGTCATTTGTGTCACTTTGAGCCAAGTGTGCTTTTGTACATCTTAGCTTTCTCCCAGTTTCTCCCCTCTTATTCTAAATGTTAATTTACAACACTTTTCATTTGCATTACCTGACTCCATTATGATCATGTTTCAGGTTATGTTGCCTGTGCAATTTCCTTCCTCAGAGAAAAGCCCCTGTTCCTAACATACCTATATCCCTTCCATACACACCACTGTTTCCTTTACACTTTTGGGTTTCAGATTTCCACCTACTCCTCAGGTCCTGAGTAAAGAGCTGACAGGATTCCAAGAATGCTGGCTTTGAGCTGTTAGTTCTCCTGCCTGAGGGTCAGAATTTATCTTCTAAAAGCTAAGGCTCACAAAAGCACTTAATTTTTCCATGCTTAATTATTCCTTTATCCCGAATTTATTCTGCGATTCTGCAATAAAGACAGCAGTTGTCTGCATCAACAATTTACAGGTTAGAGCAATAAATTCTGTGATGCTAAACACTTCGTCTAGGAACCATGAATCAAAGGAAAGGCAACCAATAATGAACCACAGAGTGAGTCCCAGATAACTCAGATATTCAGTTTGTGTTAAAATAGACCGTTCATTGTTATTTTCTTTGGACTAAGAGGTACTGAGGTAGAGATATGCCTTGTTATATGTCATCATATGGGCCTTATTATCTAAAATGCTGAACTGTCTGATCATAAAGGTCACTTCTGACTTAAAGAGCTGCAGTTCTAGGAATTAGTGTAGATGATAACACATAGCAATTGCTCTTCTAGATCATGCAGAACCAATAAACCTGAAGTTAGAAGGTCTGACACTGCATTAAAAACTGTAAGTAATCCACCAGAGAATAAATTTTTGTTTTAAATGAGTGAAAATTAATTGAAAGCAACTATTAATCTGCCATCTTTTTAACTCAGTCTTCCCTCCTCCCACTTTCTCTCTTTGCACAAGAAGACATCTCAGATGAAAAGTAGAAAAGTCATGTAAAGGGACTTCATTTGTTTGGAGGAAAGAATTAACTTATTAGAAAAGACTTAAACTTCATAGGTACTCAGGAAAAATTTTGATGCTACAAAATCTGAAAAACAGGTTCACAGAAATGAGTTAAGGAGGGTGAAATTGTCTGTTTATATACTCTGGAAATTAGGTCAATTGTGTGGACAGTTAAAGGAGAAGCAGGAAAATGAGATCAAACTGCACAGGTGTACATTGCAGAAATGTTCAATATATTTTTTACTTGTTTAATCAGTGTTGACAACATTGAGATTTACCATCTGGTTAAGGTCAATGGTCTTCAAACACCTGTAAGTAGGAAAACAAATTTTATATAGACTCAACAGTTTTAGAACTTAAGTGAACACATATTGGCTTCCACAGTTTTAGAACATGCTATTTCTTTATTATTTCTTTTTCACTCATCATGCATTGCTACTGTTTTCCTCTAGGTTTGAAAAGAAAGTAATGGAAAAAAGTAATATGCTTTCCAAGTTTGAAATAAAGTTAATTTATACTATAAAACCACTAAATCAGTCAGTATTGGCTATTAGTATATTCGTATTGGAGACACTGAGTCCACCCACAAAGAATTGTAGGTAGTCAACATTTTTGGTTACCTTGGGTGTAACAGGTGTGATTTTATACTCAATACACATTAGCCACGTAGTGATAAAACTGCTTCCCAAAGCCAAACTTAGGATTTAAATGGCTTGTGCTCCCACAAGCTACAACAAAACCCATGAGATTAAAAACCCGTCTTGACTCAAAAGTGTGCTTTGACTCATTCTGTCTTCTTTGTTGACTTTCTCCATGGATGTATTATTCCTGATAGTTTCTACTGCATTTCTGGTCTTTCTCATGCTTTAGAGTAGTTTGTTTTCCATAAAGCTCCAGGCTACTGTGAGCTCCTTCAGCTAGTATTTAAATACAGTGGAATGAATTCCTAACATAATCACATCTGACACCAACCACATTGGTGTCTAGTTGGATGTCCAGGCTCTGTAGCTTCAGTAGCTAATTTACATAATGAGGAAGAGAATTCCCCTTACCCTCTAAATAGAAGACATGAGCAAATTTTCATGACCAAAAAGTAAGAAGCAGCTACATATAGCTGGTAAGCTGGGACTTCCTGAAACAAAATTGCTTCAATTTTGTGCTTTAATTAGTCAATATTTATAAGTGTTTGCTGTGACAGATGGGAAAATGTGTCTGTGTCAACCTGGTTTTCACACATTTTGCTTTGTGAATGTGTTTCTGTAATTGCCTTCAGAGAGTATGTATTCTATTTGACACTGGAGACTGTTTGTGTTAGGTTAAGTTCGGTCAGAGAAGAGAGTTCATTTAGGGTGTGGTGTCTGTGTCCTTATTTTCAACAAAATACAAATGTATCACCCTATAATCACCCTTCAAGACTCATTAATGAATCCTTCCCAAAAGAGAGGTGTAGCTGGGTTTTTTCCAGAAACTCTTTTGTGTAACTCTCAACTCTTTTGATCTGGAAAGATTATGATCTCACTGATTTTCTCCTGTCCAGTAATATAATTTTTTCATCTGCCTTTATTAAGACCTCTATAAAATGAGAGATGAAATCCTTCTCTGCTTACAACTATTCTTTTATTTTTTAAATAATATGGTGGTTTGACCTTGGCTGGATGCCAGCTGCCAATGAAAGTCACTCTGTTGCTCCCCACTCTTCTGTACAAGAGGGACAGAAAACAATATGATAAAAAGTTCATGGATTGAGATGAGGATGTGAAGAGATCACTCACTGATTACCATCACAGCCAAACCAGACTCCACTTGGGGAAGTTCATTGAATTTGTTGCAAATTGTATCTTAGAGTAGGATAATGAGAAATAGAACCAAATTTTAACCACACCTTCCCCCTGCTAGTTTTTACTGGGCTTAACATTATTCTTGACTATCTAACTCCTTCCCCAAGAAGTGAAGCAGGGACACGGAATAAGGGTTACAGGCAGTTCACCACCTTGTTTCCTCCTTGGGAGAGGATGCTTTCCACTTCTCCAGGACCCAACAGGAGACAGTCCTCCATGAACTTCTCTAGTGTGAATCCCTCCTATGGGCTACAGTTCTTCATTAAATTCTCGAGAGTGCGTCTCTTCCACAGGCTGCAGTCCTTCAAAAAGAGTCTGCTCCAGTGTGGGTTCCTTGTGGTATCACGAGTCCTGCCAGATAACCTGCCCCAGCACAGGCTCCTCTCTCCATGGGTCCGCAGGTCCTCTCAGGACCTTGCTCCAGTGCAGGCTTCCAATGGGTCACAGCCTCTTTTGGGCACATCCACCTGCCCTGAGATGGGATTCTCCACATGGGATTTCTGCTTCCCCATGCACCTCTATGTGCTGCAGGGGCACAGGCTGACTCACCATGGGCTGCAGCTGATGGCCTCAGCTTTGACCAGAGGTAGATTCATCTTGAGCCAGCTGCCATCGGCTCTGTCAGACACAGGGAAAGGTTTCTGGTAATTTCTCAGAGAAACCACACCTGTTCACCCCCCACCAGCTCTGGCTGCCCAAACCTTGCCACACAAACCCAAATATGAACGTGTTTCTGTTTTGCAAATTATATGTGGTCAAAATACGTCCTTGTGGGCACTGAGGTTGTGTTGAGATAGTAAAATTTCCCCTTCCTTCCCTGTTTGACTGTCTCAGGCAACAACATATCTGAGAAAGAGCCAAAAACAAGCTGAGAGCCCTTATGAACTTCATGAAGCTCAAGTCCAAATGCAAAGTCCTGCACCAGAGTTGGGGCAATCCCAAACATGTAGAATCTGGGACAAGAACACCTGAGAGCAGCTCTGTGAAGGAGTTGCAGGTTCTCATGGATGAAAAACCTGACACGAGCCAACAGTGTGCACTCACTGCCCAACAGGCCAGCTGTATCCTGGGCTGCACCAAAAGGAGCAAGGCTGAGGAAGGTGATTGTCCTCCTCTCCCAAGTCCTTGTGAGACACCACCAAGGGTGTTGTGTCCAGGTCTGGAGTCTTCAGCACAAGAAATGTGGAGCTGTTGAACCAAGTCCAAAGGGCCAATAGGATGATCTGATGACTGGGACACCTCTTCAATGGACACAGGCTGAGAACTGATGTGTCTGAGCGTGGACAGGTGAAGGCTCTGGGGAGACCTCATTACAGACTGTCAGTACTTAGAGCTGATGAAAAAGAGGAGGAGTGACTTCAACAACACGTAATGACATGACAAGGGGGAAAGGCTTTAAACTGATAGGTCTAAATTGGTTATTAGGAAGAAATTCTTTACTGTGAGGCTGGTGAAGCACTGGAATGGGTTCCCGAGAAAATCTGGATCTCCTGTCCCTGGAAGTTTTGAAGGCTGGGTTGGATGGAGCCCTTAGCAGCATGATCTAGTGGAATGAATCATGGCTATGACAGGTTGTTGGAACTTTAAGGTCACTTCCACCCCAAGTCTTTCTATCATCTTATGACAATAGTGTTTTAAGCCCATATTGCTCTCAAATATTTTGATTGTTGACCTGTAAAAGCTTTCTTGTAGCAACATAACACTAAATTTTTGTTCTTCACTACTTGTAAAACCCTCTTACTTTTGACAGGTCCAGTCAGCCCTTTAATACTCATAGAAATCATTATTGTTGGCTGACAAATACCAACACAGTTTTCCAGGCTTTATTTTAAGTACCTAATTCCATATTTGTCAGCAGAAACCTTGCTGATATTTTTTATTAGCTGTGAACATCTCGGGATGACATAAACAAAATTTTAATTACAATGACCCTTATTTCTTTCATGATAATGTCTGGATTATTTTTTGATGTTTCTTAAGAGGTTAAAAAAAAAAAAAACCACACCATTCCAACCTTATGTTTGGTTTTGTGGGCTTCTAGACTCAAAATATTTTCATGATCTTTAAAACTTTCATTATCTGAAGTCTGGGGGTTTTTGTGTTCCACTTGCTTAATTTACCTTAATCCCTTCAATAAATCTTGTGCTCTTGCTTGAACACCAAACTCCCATTTAGGGGTGCCCATTTGGACCACTCTCAGCTGCAGCTTTCAGCAATGTGCTGGCAATAAACCTTTTTCAGCAGAGAGGTAACAAGCAACTGAGAGAGCTGCTCAGAGCTGTGCATCAGCAGCCTGCCATCAATTTTTCAGTTTTACACAGTGTCATCTTTCTCCTTTTTCTCTTTTTTATCTTAAATCGTGTAATATCTTCCTCGCTATAATTCCTGGTATTTTTTGTTCCTCTCAGGTTTTTTTCCCTATCTTTCCCACCCCTCTTATATAGTTTAACATAAACTAAAAAATGCTTTCAAAGTTGAAAGTATTGAATAAACACGTGAAAGAAATATTTCGCAGAGGCACATATGGTTCCAGCTTCTTTTATCAAAGTATACATTACTTTTCTTTTTCTTATTTAATCAGTGATTAGGAGATGTGATGTTTCACCCAGATGAATTAGTATCCAGTGTGGGTCTCAATTTACCTAATTTTCTCTTTCTAAGAGCTGACCATACCAGTTAATTTATCTGTTGAGACTTTTCTATAGTAAATGGAGAGAGCCCAGTACCTCCAGGGGATAATTCATCTCAATAAATGTAGATGTCTAAGGCAGAACAATTCTTTCACTGATGGTACTACCTTGGATTTAATCACTAATCGGCCTTAAATTTTTCCCAAGAGTTGTTCTATTTTGATCTGAGAGAACAATGTCCAAATAATGTGGACCAATGCCATAATGTCACTTTCTTATTTACTTTGCTGACTCTAGATCTGGTGTTATACAAAGCTTATCCTAGGGGCGTGTTCTATATCATGAAAATTCAGAGTTTCAGATTTTCAATTAAAAGAACCAGTCTTTTGTTTATGGGGTATGAGTCTCTTGAGCTTTGAATTTTTTTTTTTTTTTTTTTTTTTTACAGATTAGACACTTGATGAAATGTTCTTTTCAGAAGTCCACAGGTGAACTGTTTTATCTAGGACCAGAGAAAAAGTTCCATGAATACCACTTATATTCACAGAAACATTTTCTTTTCAGTGTCCCAAAAATGTTACTAAAAAGACAATTAATGTTAAAAATGAATGCTTTGTACTGTAAGAAGTCAATGCCTTTTTGGATATCAACCTCATTAAATTCTCATTATTTACAGATGAAATGGTTTGAATTATTCTTGTAATTTTTTTCCTGATTTTCTATTTCTTCCATTATTCTTATCAGCAACATTTTTGTCAGTTTAAGTACTTAAATTTATATTGAGTATTTAATTATTTTGACAGCTGATAACAATATGTTAAATAGGAAGCAAGTTGAATTATTTGAATAATTACCTGAGTTGCATCAGGAAAAGAATTAAAGAAACCCCTTTAAAGACACTACGTCAGTAGAATTCCAAAGAGATAAATATATTGGTTTTCAATCCAGTCACAACAGAATTAAGGTCGGATCCAAAGCCACTGAAATCAATAGGACCATTTCCACTGAGCTGGCCTTGGATCAAGCTCCTGATGCAGAAAGCAAAAAATCGAAGCTCCTTTATCTGTATTCATTGCACATGCAAAAATAAAGGAGCTTCATCCTGTACTCAAGTGAAGACAAAGAATCTTGATCTTGAATAAACTACTGTAACTTCTGTCCACTCAGAACTTTGTTCAATCCAGTAATGACCTGCTAGATATAAAAAGTTTGAAAATAAAGTTTTCAAATGTTGTATTGCTAACAGTTTAGAAACAAATTTTCTTAGCATACTTCTAAATCATTTTCCATGTCTAGTCATTCAATTTAGACTCTACTTTATTCCTATTCAAAATACATGTTGTGTACTGCTGAACATCAAGGGAACCACAAAGTTACCAAAATAAAATAGGATTTTATTACACACATGGAAAATACAACACATCTGAGATATTAGACAATAAATATATATTTTTTTAAAATTATGTAAAAAAGTGCAATCCATGACTGCAATATGGAAACAAAGAAACTACAGGGGCCTGAGGGCCAGGGACAATTTAGAACAGCACAATATCACTGGTGAAATGTTTGGATACTGAAAATGGCATTTATGCATCTTAGAGAAATAGGATGCTCCTTCACACTACATTTAACTCTACTAACATTTCCAGAGATTCCTGAGATTAATTGTTGACTGTCTTGACAGTTTTAACAACAAAAGTTCTCTCCTCCTTAGCGTTGTGTACCTCATGATATGCAAAGCCCAAATTCTTCACTAAGAGCAAATTCTTTAAATATTTAAATTTTGGTATGTAGTATGTAGCTTCTGATATGTTTAATTCTAAAACTTCCCCTGAATTTTTAAAAAATTATTTGTTGTTCCAATCATAAGCCATTTGAATGTCACTCTATTGTGTACCCTGACACAAAAATCGCTAGAGGATACTGGGTTGGAAAGTATTAATTATTTGATTTTTTAAATTTATTTTTTTCATTCCAGAACTCATTTTATGTTCCAAGCCCATAAAAACTATAATGTACAGTCATAAATAGCATTTCCTCACCTGATTCAGAGACCCTATATAGTGTTCACAAACTGGACTGCAGGCTGGTGGGTAAATTCTCCAGTTTTCCCCTTTAGCCTGTGAGAGAGGAAAAATGCTTTCTGTAGCATCTTAAGATCTGCACAAGGCAATGAGCCCAGGCCTATTCTGCATCACAAATTCTCCAAAGAAATTTCCTCTTGATGGATATGGGTTCATTCATAGCCATTCCCACTCTTTCCTCCCTTCTCAGTTTAGCAGAAAGCATGAGGGTGTACTACAGATTGCAGGGAGAATTTCTAAGGCAGTCAGTGTACAGAATTGTATCATAAAATATCCATTGGTCTAAAGACTGATGGCTCATTTTACAGCTGACACACTGATTTTTAAGTCTGTTACAGAATAATACATGTGTGACTATAAATTTTTGTCTTCCAGACACTTGAATGATGAACATTCATTGAAATGCATGTGAAAAATGTATGTATGCAGGTGGGAAATTAACCAGATTTAAAAATATTGTTATGATTCTTGGTGATTCACATCCTTCTTTAAAACAAGAAATAAATAAGTATGATTAACAAACAAAAACAAAACCTTTGACCATTTTTTGTTTCACCACAGTCTTATGATGACTAGGTATTTGTACTATTTCTCATTCCTCTATAAGCGTTTTATAATCTAAAATGTACTCTGTCTGCAATACTGAGAACATAGTTATAAAGTGCCATGCTAGCCTTCTTGTTTGAGACAATTTTTAATGTACAAATCTCTACCCATTAATGGGGTCACAAATCTTTACTCTTTTCTTCTATTGTTGTCCAAACAAACCCAAGGTTTTGCTATTTAGTCCAGGGGTCACACTGATGCTCTGAAACAACTCAAAATCCTTTCTAAATTTTCTATGTTTCAGGAATCCTTGCAGTCGATTACAGCTTTATGTACTGTCTGTCAACTTTGCTTTAGTCTTTGTGCATTTAACACATATTTGTTCCAGTGATTTTCTATTGTCAGATAAAACATACTGTTACATAGCTTATAGACTAATGCCTCAAATAAAAATAAAAATATACATGTAGTGTGTAGCGTCTCATGCACACTAAAAAGCAGTAAAGATGTTTTTAAGTTCTAAAATCTAAAATTGCATACATGACTTCTAGAAAACATTTTGAATATGCACCACTTGTCATGTATTCATATGACACTTTCTATTAAAGATGACACATTCATTATTTTTTATTTTAACTGAGTGGTGATCTTCAGTTCAAGTACCCTGTCTCTGATTATAATGGATGGTCTTACTTTAAATTAAAATTTGCTCCTGTCATACAGAAATCTACTATTATTACATTCTTTTGAAATAATGTATTAATACCAAGAATACTAAATGAAAACATAGTGAGTATAGGAAACCTCTTTTTTATGCTAGTTTAAGAGGTTTTTTTTCAGGTATTTTGAAGTGTCAATACCTATGCTAGAAAATAGTTGGCTGCTCAAAGCTTCCAAAGTAAAATATAAGAAACCATTTTATATCTGTGTAAAGCTTTCACTAAGGCTTCTTTCAGTGTTGTTTTTTTTGTTTTTGTTTTTTGGCTATTGATTTCTTAGAACGGAAAATTAGGTGTTCCAAATTATTAACAAACCACACACTCCCCAGACACTAAATCTACTTAAAACTCAGCACAGATTTACAGTACAATAATTTCATAATCAATTTTCTACGTATTGTATTACACAACCCATACTGTACAAATTCATTGGTTTCATATTGGTCCCCCACTGGAAAAAAAACCTTCCTAAGTCCAGAGTCCTGCTCAATCTCCTCTTCAGCTCTATTATTCCTCTCAAGACACCTCTTCTCCTGCTACACAACCCCAGTTCCCTCTGCTGCTCCTCCCAGGCCCTGTGCTCCATATCCCCATCACCTGGGTGGGTCTCTGCAGTTTATCAGGGGTTTTCCTGGAAACTCAAGTTTTCTCATAAATTGAGACCCAAGCTGTGCCTAAGTGTGGGCCAAGAAAAGTCATGTGTAGGGGTATAAGAACTTTCCCCAAAATCCTGGCTCTGAGGCAGTGAATACAGCCCAGATGCTGATGCCCTTTTCTCCTGCCGGGGAACTCTGTTGGTTTGTGTTCAGGTCACTTTTTCCTGAGGGCCCCAAGGTCTTTGTCCCAGAGTCGTGCCCCAGCTAGTCAGCCTCCTGCCTGCATTGTCTCAAGGGGCAGGGCTCCCTCTGCCTGGGCTAAATGTCACAGTGATCCCACAAGTCCATTCCTCCAGCCTTGTGGGGTGCCTCTGGACAGAAGCCCTGCCCTGGCCCACTTCCCACCGCCACCCCGCTCAAGGTTCATGTCACCTGCAAAATTAATGTGTGCTATTTGAGGTTAACCCAAAACAGGATGTTTCACTCCTCTTTTAAACCAGCATGTCTGTTGTAGATAGACTAAATAGACACTTTTTTAATTCCTTATACATAGATACATATATATAAACAAGCCATATTGTGGATGCATAACCCTGCCCTGAGAATGTTCCATAAGCTACTATTTTGTTCGTGATGCTTTTTCAAATACTGTTGTGGGACTACCAAGGCTACAAATGCAATTTGGTTTCCTGACATTTCTACATGGAGACACAGGCTGTTAAAATAAAATCTTGTAGAAAAGCTTTCTTCTGATTATAAATAGGAAAGAAAAAGAAGTTCTATTAATATTTTTATTTAAGAACTGTATTATTCAGCAGAATCCAATGACTCCAGGAGAAGTAGCTCATACAGGAATCTAGTCCAACACAAAAGATCATGGAAGCCTGTGAAGAAGTCCAGTTTTCTCTGTTTAAAAGAAATATTATTTTACTCTAATTTCCAAATATTGGCAAAATAAGAGATTTCAAAAGTGAGAAAACTGAATATAAAAATTTTCAGATCAGTGTTTAGATTTAATTTCTATGCTGTCCCTACTGAAATGTGCAAGGGAAATGAGCTGACTTAAATATCATTTCAATTAATGGAAATGAGAAGCTACTCTACAGAAATCTAGTTATGACGTTGTTCAGAAAATGAATGTTCATGACTCTAATTTCTCACAGGCATAAACTATTGTATCTAAATGGTTATGCTCAGAATTAGTGTAAAACAAAACTGTACCTAAAATGTTCAGCAGTAATGACAAATGGAAAAGCTTCTTGAAATTATTAAATTTTATAAATATTTTATACATATCAAACCATGTTGATTTCAGGGAACAGAGAGAAGTGTAACAAATTATTTCAAAACAAAATACAGTGACAAATTGGTAGATCTTGATATCAAGTCACGTAACAGAGTAAGACAAAAATCTAATGATACATCCACTGCTATACAGAAAATATTTATTCTCTGAATATACCAACGTTAAAACCCATTATCTACACAGCTCCCTGCAGAATTAAGAAATTGAGAAGAGTAAAAAACTACAAATAAATGATTTGTCCTTGAGCAGGGAATTTGAAAATTCCAGGATGACTGAGGTAAGTTTAAAAAATGACCTAATTAAACTTCTCCATTATTTTTTTAAAAAAAGAAGTAGGGTTTGGTGGATGTTTTCTGTAGGAATATAAATTATTCTTCATCTTTTATCAGGAGTGAGAGGAGAGACAAACTGGTGGCATTAGTTGATACTTTTTAAAAGGAATTATTCTATGCCCTGTTATAGTCAAGAAATACAAAGCATTTGCATTCACTATGTGCTATCTTTTTTTCATTCTCTTAAGTTGGGCTCATTTTTTACCAAGAATAAAAGAAAACAAGAATTAGTGCAGATCATCAGCTCTCCTGAATTAGGAAGCATACCAGATCAAGGAATCTGGTATCCTTAGAAGACTTCTGACTGAGACACCAAATAAAATCAAACAGGAGCTTTAAATTCAGTTACCCCCATTCTTTCCAGTTCTTAAACCCACTCCACTTTACAGATTTATGTAATTCTAATAATTCTTCCAATGTCTCCCATTATGTCACTGAGAAACAAACCCTGTTTTTTTCTTCCTTTTCCTTTTTCCTAAAAAACTTTATCCAATGTCACAGTAAAATTCCAGTTGGGTAGAGGCCAACAGCCCAGTCTGGATGTCTTTAAAGTAACCTTTTTTTTTTTTTTTTTTTTTTTTTTTTTTTTTTTTTTTTTTTCTTTTTTTTTCTTTTTTTCCTGGTGTTTCTGTAATCCTTGGACTTAAATATCAGAGAATTGTGTGTGATTAATTTAAAAATATTTGGTTTTCTGGCATATATCCAGCTTTTTCCTAAATTAGGATCTGCTGACATATCATATATAGGGCCATATCCATCAACCTGCAGATCGTTTTAAGCTTGAATACTTTGAATTGTTTTTTTTACTTCATCTCTTAATTAGGTCCCTTTCTGTTCAGAAGTCTATTTCTTGCATACCTCGTCAGGGAAAAGGAAGCTTTTCTGGTGCCTCACTAAAAGGGCTGCAAATACTTGGATTTCAAAGCTATGGAGAGAGGCTGCATATCTTATGAAAGGTTGTAAAGGACTCATGCCATGACTTGTAATGTTTAACAATAAATCCTAGAGGCAATGCCATTACCTGCGTTCCAGGTAAACAGGATGATATAGACTAATATTATTAACAATTGAATTACATTACTCAGATCATCTAGTAAGTTCTTTGTCTCTCTCATTCTAAGTTTTGGCCTTTCATGTTAACAGTTTTATAGCTGAAATGTACAGTGCTAGATAATTCTCCAAAGCAAGAGGTGAAAGTTTTGTTGCTATTCACACAGATGATTTCATTTCAAATTTAATGGAATGCTTAATTAAGCAAAGAATCAAAAGAGAGGGCCAAGGCATTTTTTTACCCTAAGTTTGGATGATGATTCTTTAATTATGTGTTTTTCATTCTTAATCTTTTAAACTTAGCTACTTTTAGGCTTTTTCAATACATACTTCTTGGGGAAAAGGAATATCTGGAATTTTAAAAATAGACAGGATTTTTTTACCCTTGGTGGAAAAACTACTTCTTGTATTTTGAGTACAAAAGAAAAGGTCAGCTAATTCAACTTAAAACAAATTGCCTCTAGCATCAGCCTGAAAAAATTATAGCAGTATTTTGGTCAATACAAATAAATATATTATTCCCTAAGCTCCTCTGCTGCACGTTACTGATTTACAACATCAAACGTTTTCTGAGGCTGTTAATGAACTATATTAGAAGAAAGGTAGAAACTGAGAGTAGCCCTATAGTTTCTCCCACAGTCTTTTCCTTAGAAATTCTCCTGAGGACAAGAAAATTAAATCATCCAGAAAGCAAACCCTGGATAATGTACAGCATTAAATTATGGCATCATTTGGCAAGTACCAAACTTCCAGTTTCTTCACTGTATGAGTTTGACAATGACTGCAGCCATTCTGTATTTTTCCCAACAGAGGTGAACTAGTTGACCTAAACCCAGCCAGAGTAGTTCCTACACCAACAATTTTGCCTTATGGGGATAGCCTCGATCATTGCAGCTCATGAAATGAAGGGAAATTTTCTTTTTTTTTAGAGAACTCTCAACTTGCTCATGGCCCATTTAATCACATTTCCAGTTAAAGTTTCCATCCTTTGCTGCAATTGCAGTGTGGAGGTAGATGGTGCTGTCACTGAAAATGCAGCAGCCTGGGCATTGCAGCAGGTTAGTTGCTGTATTCTCCACAGCATCTAATTGACCATTCTGACAAGCAAAATAACTCATCCAAAGCCTTGCCCCAGCCATGCTCTTCCTGACACTTAGGGTCAGCTATTCTGGATCAAGTCAGAATTTCTCCTCCAGATCTCTGCATTCAGGAGGGACACACTCTCCTAAATGGGTTCACAGCTTCTGAGGTGTTCTGAAAAATCTGCTCCCTGTAATTTCCTAGTATATTAGCTAGTAGTCAGGACATGCAAGAATGAGAAATAATCTCATGTCTGTATGTCACATAGGATCAAAAAGAAAAAAAGGACTAAGAGAAAAATAAAAAGCGTCTAAAAAATGTAAACTATACAGATAAATGTTAATTGGCTTTTGGTATTCACATTTGGAGTTCTTAATTTCTACATCTAATGCATTATCACTCAGAACCTTTTTCCAGTTCATGAAGTGCTGACACGTAATTCATCTGCTGTGTATATTAACCTTTAATATCAAACAAATTTACCTAAGTAAATGACAAAATGGAGTGAAGCAATGACACCTTATCTTAAAGGAATGGAGATTACTTGGAGTATTCTCTTTACTTTGCTTATCCAGTTTCCTCATCAGAACACATTTACTTGAATCATCAATAGATAAGATCCTAGATTCTGTTCATTTAATCAAAAAGACGTTTCAGTCTTAGGTGAGACAGAATAGCATTTACTGAGCACACCATCAATACAAGATTTTCTTGGTTGTGATCCGGGTCAACAGGCCTTGGTTGTCTCAACAGATGACATAATTAAATCAAAGCAGAATTAAGTATTGAAAACTTTTCGTTTTATAATGCCTTGTAACTTCATAGTCCTATTATTTCTTTAATAATATTGTCCAATTTGGTTTTGCTATCTGATCATTCCTCTTTTCTCGTCACAGTGATCTAAATTTCAAGTGTATTTGAGATACTGTGAGAGTTCAACCCACTCCTAAGATACAAGTCTGCATTGCCACTTGGCTTCTATGATCTGCAAAGGCATTTGAAGTCATGTGCATATGCTGCACAGGGCAGTGTGCTTGTACCTTCAAAGCCAAGAGCACCTTCTCAGACTATACCTGTATTTCAAAGAGATCATCAGGAACTTATTGGTTCCTTATTAGTTCCTGATTAGTTCCAAGACTGGACAGGAATGGAAAATGTGGGTTCTTACACTCCTCCTCCTTTTTCATGTGTCTTTCTCTGCTCATTTACAACAATTGAAGAGAGCTTGCTTTTTACTGTAGAAAATATTAAAATTGTTAGAATGTTTTGCAACATACAAAAACTGGTTACTACACTACTTTGACTTATGAAGAAGGTACTGCTTACTGAGTCACAGCATGTATTAAGCTCAGATTAACAGAAAACAGACTTTTTTTGTTGCATGCTGAAATGGTGCATCATCGGGTATCAGCAGCTGGCATACAGGTATGTGATTTTCTTTTTGCTTACAAATGTAAGTTGAGGTGTATGATTCTCCTAATTCATACACACAAAAAATTTAAAAAATAAATAGCTTTCAGAGAGACACTGAATCATATGTATGGTATAATGCAACTGCAGAGGAAAAAACCCAAAACAACAAACTCATGTAGCAGCAGGAATAGTAGTTTTGCCACTACTTTAGTGGCATCTAATTTCTGTCCTATCAAATCATGCATGTAGATCTAATAATTTTCTTTAGTGGATCTTGGTTAAGTAGAAACAAACTACTGAAGGTAACAGTGTGAAAAAACAGCATTTGGTTTGGTTAAGGGAGGAGTCTTCTTATAACATTCAACTAATCTGAGAATAACCTCATAAGAAAGAAATTCATTGCTGATGGAAGAATTACTGTTACCAGTAAGTAAAATGCAGTTTCCATGTGAATCAAACTCTCTTTTAGATTTCATTTTTATCCACTTTAAATATGAAGAGCACTCATCGCATATGGCTCCTATGCTGATATTTCATTCAGTAATCACAATGTAAAAATCACTAAGGTCCAGCATGAGGCTTGATCTTTTCCTTGCCATAAGTCTTTATTGCTGTTGCTAGACCAGAGATGAATTTTCAAAGACATTAGGGAACTAAGAAAAAAAATCTTTTAGTTGTTTGGGTTTTTTTCCTGCAATATTGTGTGTACCTCATTTGGATTTTTTTAGAAGACTGCAAGCAATCAGTTTCCCTAGTGAGGACCTGACCTCTGGATCCCTGTTGTTTTCTACACCTGCTGAAAGAATGAGAAATCAGAGAATTTTAATATCCTTTCCTTAAAGACATGAAAAGCAGGTTTTCTGGATCAATGAGGTAGTTCTTTGCCCTCTAAGTCAGACTTGGATGGAATGAAGATGTGGGTAGGAGCAAGGGAACTCTGCCTTCATGACTCTGCCATCAAGAGCACAGAAATGTCCTTAAACCCAGGGAACCAAGGCAGTGATTTGGATGAAGGACAAAGGGGAGGCTAGAGCAGAAAAAAGGTGAAGAACACCTAATTTCTTTTTTTGCTTTATATTAATATTTTTATGAATTCTTTCTCCCATGTTCCTTAACAAACCACATTCTTCCTGCCTTTACTGAGTCTCTCCCTGCTGCAGCCACAAGCCTTCCCACCATCACCCAGCCTCTCCACATAATCCACTCAGGTAGTAACAGCATCGTGTGTGCTTTGACCATGGCCCCGCTTTTCTCCCAAAACAGTAGCTCTCTTCCCAGTTCTTGAAGCCCTTTGAAGGCTCATCATGGGGAAAGATCTCATGGAAAAATCATAGGTTATCCTTACAATATTTCTATGTTCTTTGGATAGCCTGGGAAAATAATTTATGAAGCTGAGTAAGGCCTAAGCTATGACAGAATATTAATACACACAGAATTACACAGGGAGTAAACAATAAATGGCACAAACAGGAGCACACAAATATATTAGGTAATTAGTCTGATGAGCAAGAGTTACACAAACTGCAAATGACAACTAAATATTGCATTATAGAACCTGTGCACATGCGAATTTCCCTTATACTTTTTACATGTGAGAACGGGAATATGTTTTTCATACTTCCTATTGTTTCTTCCTTTGATTCTCTTTATTCTTCCTTTCTTCCATCCTTCCGCCCATTTTTCCTTTCTAGAGACTTCTGAATCTAGCAAAATTTTATGACTGCACCATTTTTGCACGGTAGAATATAAAAAATCGATATGATAAATCAATTTCTGTGTTCTCTCCATCATAGGTAGCACAGGGGTTCATTGTATTTACAACTTGCTGCCAGTGATTGTTATGGCAAAAGGAAAAAAAAGGAAAGAAGAAAAATATTACACCTGTGACTAGAGCAAGTCTAACAATGGATATCTCATCATTTATTTAATTACTTTTGGAATACCTTTGAAAATATAATCTGATCTATATTTTTGTATTTTTTCACTGAGATCTCAATGTTTGAAAATTATTGGAGAGATAACAGTCACTTCAGTGTCTGAAGAAGTTGTGCAACTAATTCAACCCAGTAAAATAATCTTAGCCAAGTATATCTGACACCTGGGAGTGAAAAAGGAAGCAAATTTGATAGTGACAGAAGTCACTGCAGGAAGCCACAGTAACAGCGATTCTGTCTGAAGCCAGAGGTGTTTCACTGTAATTGCTGCTAGATGATCTAACATATACTCTTTTGCTGTAATACAGCCTTGGATGGAGCCAGGGTACCAGCTGACTGACTTCAATACCTGAATGCCAAAAAGTGCAATTTTAGAAGTGGCATGGCTGATCTATTTGCAGAACACATCACCTGCCATCCGCATCACTGCTTGGGAGGGGGATCCATTTGGAAAAAAGAAGCTTCAGAACAGAAATGAGGAGCTTTTCTTTCTTCTCTCTGGCCTCTTTTCATCTTCTCTTCTTATGTTTCAGTAGGTAATTTTTCCCACTTCTTCCAGGCTTTACGCTGTGGTAGTGGTGCTGAATGCTGATGAGGCTCTGCTTAATGCAACTTCAGGCAATGCAGCCTAAGCTTTCTACTGCCAGAGAGGCTTTAAAGAGCCTTCAATTAGCAAGCATCTAGACAGAAAAGATAATAGAATGAAATACTTAATAAGCCCTTAAAAGAGACCCAATAAAGATACCATGGCAAAAATTAGAACACGGTATTATCATTCAAATACTTGAGACCTATGTACAGTCTGAAAGATATATCCAAGGTTAATGTTTATCTTACTTCAATTACAAAAATTTGCTTCAATATCTCTAATATTGCTGGTTTTGTCTTTGAATAATTGCACTTCATCTATCCTGTGTTTGGCTGGAACCTCTACAGTAAGTCTGTATATTTTAGACTCAAGAATTCAGATTAAATTCTTATTTATCTAGCAGACCCAAAATAATTTGTGTGTTCCAGTGCTGTGTAGCTTTCAAAACAATTAAATCACCATGCAGACTTTGATTAGCACAAATGATATTTCAATTATAGATGGCTAGAGCTTGCTGAAATTAAACTCCTACCTGTTTGAAAAGTCATTTATTTAATGCAGATTATAGTGGCAGGAACACCATTTTGGAGATTTCTTTCTTCTCTCTTTCTTTCTTTCTTTTTTTCTTTCTTTCTTCTCTCTTTCTTTCTTTCTTCCTTCCTTCCTTCCTTCTTTCCTTTCTTCCTTTCTCATTTCTCATCTCAAACAGTACACTTTCAAAATACAGAATTGATTCTTTACAATATAAATAAAATGGAAACAAAGTGCTAATCACCTTTGAGAACATTCAAACTGAACGTTCCAAAAGATCCAAATATTTTCACATTTGAATACAAATGCAGAGCTAAATTTTGAAGTTGAAATTAAAGTGTCTCGAGAATGAAATACATCTCTTCATAAGTAAACAGGTCCATTGGGACAACTGTTAATATCCAATATGTAGATAAACTTTAATTTATGTAAGAGAAAATGAAGATACATCAGAAGGGGAAATACTCTATTATGTACATCACTTTCTAAATTTTATTCAGGAGTAAATGATGACTGAAATAGAGCTGTTCAAGTAGAATTTTCAAATAAACTAGAAATACACTCTTTCAGCTCTATTCAGACCCAGATTTCTCCTCCAAATGGAAAAAAATTCTCCTTCACTGTTATGCAAACTTCAGTTTTCAAGAATTGGAATTGCAGATTTTTACCCCCAGTGGCCTCCAAGTAATTGTAGACCTACATGAAGACCCCAGAGATGATGCCATTGCAGCAGGTGACTTTCTTTTGATTGAATAGGTCAAAGCCATACACTTCTTGCAAAGCCTGCAATCAGGTTTCATCCCCATTCGTTATAGTATGAAGTGATACAGATGAGGAATAATGCAGTGTTCAGGCTTCTCTCCCTCAGCCACACTTTTCCTCTCTGACAGTCAAAACAGTGATGGGATTCAGTAAAAATTGTTAAAACTTATATGGGATCACAAAACTAATCTCAATTGGATTACAGGAAGATTTAGAAATTGGATCTCAAAGGAAATACATTTTTTCACTCCCGATTGTGGGAGGACTTATGTTTATCTTTACATATGCAAGTCAAGAAGCTGTAGACAACAGAATACTTCACAAAAATGGTATTTAAAAACAGACACTACAGTTGTCAGGACAGAAACCTCTGTAAAATTGTGCCGCTCAAGTCACTTGTTACATAGTTATTACTTCAGGGTAAAAACGAAATTCTATTCAACTGAATAGATTTTTTATGAAAAATGAGATGATCGATAGCTGAGTATTCTGCCTAAATCTATTCCACAGAATAAATCTTTCCTGACTTGTTAATGTGATGACAGCTATGAATCTCATTATTTTAAGTTCTGACTGCTGGACACAAGTCTTATTGCAATGACTGCCATGAGAAATATTTTTACTTAAAAAACAGAGTACTAAAATCACAAAGCCCTACCTTGAGGTGAGCTTGCAGCAGTTCTGTCTGTTCTTGGTGGAGCTGTTCTCTACAGCTACTGTGGGTTTAGAGCACCTCTTTGTGGTATGTTAGTGAGGTGTTACTTATGAAAAGAAAATTCACAGGAAAAAGTATTTCATATAGTGGATAGAAATCTATTTAAAAAAAAAGAAAGAAAATTTGCTGGGGAAATATTAGTGTTAATTGTTAAATAAGTGATGGAGAGTAGTAATGTGCATCCTTCCTGACCTGAGTTCTTTTTCTGTAGTTTCTGTTGATGTTCTATACAGTACATCCTAGGCCATGAAAATTTATGTACAAAATGTATTTAGCATCTATTTTGATTACACAATCATTATGTTTTCATTTTGGAAATAATAATAATGGTAATAATAATAATAATAGCAAAAGATATTATTTGCTTTAAAATACTTCCTGCAATTATCTCAAAATCTGTGGTGAATTATATCTGCTATGATAAAGATGAAATTTTATCTAAATTATGTTGCATTAAATTTTTCCTTTATGCAACTAAATACATAAGAATGAAAACATAACAGTTACATTTAGTCCAGTTCAGTTCTATCACTGACTAATTCCTTTACTGGCTGAATCAACTGCATCCTCTTTATTCACAGGGAAAGGCAAAGGCACGTACGAATGGTGCTGGGAAAAGGAAGTACAGACCTTACTTTTCCCAGAGATAATGAATTTCCCAAGGCTTCTCAGCTGACTCTGCAAGTAAGTCACAAGGCAGCATAATTCTAGGATTTAGAGGGAAGGTGTTAAGGTAGAGATGTCTGTTTTGGAGTGTACCTCAAGGAGTTATATTTATTTACATTGTATAAAAGGAGCTGCTCTTTATGAATCAGTGACACATATGAGAAGGGCTCTGTTATGGAAATTAGCATGGGAATCATGTTGAGTTCAAGCGAGCTGGTATAATTAGTATTTTAATAGTGTGGTTTTTCAAAGAAAGAATTTTCAAAACTGATACTTTCAAATTATTTCATTAAATAAATTATAGATTATCTTTGGTAAATACAAATCCATTTTAATATATTAGTGTTTTAATGTGGAAACTAAACGAATTCAGGTAATAGGAAGGAAAAGATTCTAGAGTTTAACCACAGCGTATAAGCCTTCACACATATAGGCAAACTACAGAAATAGTATGAAATATCTCCCTAGAACTGCATTTACAAAACTATCAGTGGTCATTTCTTTTGCACAGCAAAATTTGGAAAGAGGATCACACAGTTTAGAATCATGCATACATGAAGTGTGTGTTTTGCCATAAAAATATTATCTCATACAAAAAGAAATAAAAATTTGTTGAACACAGAAATCCTCTGCCCTTGCCCTGGGAGATACCCAGGGGGCAATTTCTTCTTCATATATGCTAGAGAATAAATCAGTCCTCAGAAGTAGGACTTTTATGTGTTAGGAGACATTCCCATTGGAAATTCATGTACATTTTAATATAAATAAGCCTCTATAATTTAGAAAGGTTAAACACCCCACAACTGTTCCCTAACCACCATTTATGTATAATGCGTTTGTTAGCCTGTCAAGACAATATTTAGGACGTTTTTCCTATTTTTGTGGAGGCCACCCTTGCAAGGATTATAACATATGACAAATATGGAAAGATAAGAGATTTTGGTATTTACTTAAAGCTTATGTCAGCTTTCCTGCTCTTTGAGGCATAAGCCTCTTTTTGAATTGTATCCAAATGGCCAGACATCTTGTGTGAAAAAATGTCTTACTATGCAAAGGTCTGTGAAATGACCATGGAATTCAAAGGGCATTCTCTCCATTGGGAATTTTGGAAAGAAAAACAGTCTCACTTCAGCTTAGCATAGTTGTTTGAAATTAATCTGTAAGCCTTTTCCGAATTTTACTGTCATTTCACTCAGAAACAGTGCTGCGGTCATGTTATGCATTTTTAGCCTGACTAACCCCCTGAAGCTACTGAGAGGTGGTCTGCTACAGTGAGGCACTGGGCTACTCCCCGAGCTTCCTGTCCCCACGTCGGGTCATTGTCCTGTTTCCTTGACAATGCAAGTGACTTTAAGAAGCAGAAAAGTGAAGCAAATACCTCCACTATGCCAGGGACTACAGTTTGCTGGGCTATACTGGATCCTCCAACAGTGGAAGATATGGATGTTATGTGTGGCCATTACTAACGATACCTTTTGAATATTGGATGTAGTCTTTACTGTGGATATATCTGAATGTAATAACATTCGATAAAAAATTTCAGATGTGTTAGAAAGAGGAAAAATTAATCATAAAAAAATGGTTCACTGATTTGCTTTGGTTCTTTTTCCATTCAGGAATTATATGTGCTTTGGCTACAATTTTCAAGAATGTATCGTTATCTGCAGATTATAGGATAGGGTTTGTGAATTATTCTTGATCTGGAACTCATTCACTAGCTATTAGCTGGAGGAAATATATATTTTAAATCCTTGATTAAAGATGTGACTCTTCTCTATAAGGATGAGAAAAACAGCTAAATTTCCTGTAATGTTGAGAGCATCAGACCCCAGATGAGTTGTACAGCAGGACATGGTGCACAAGACATGCATTTGACTCTGAAGTGTCTATGCATCCACACAAACACAGTTGGAAAGCCTGCAAGCTTTGTACAATATATACATCAAACTTCCTCTTCAATATATTCTTGCTACTAAAATTATTTCTAGAAAGAAAAAAAGGGGGAAAGGAACAGAAGGAGATGAAGAGATGCAAAGACAGGCAAAACATATTTTTTGAAGAATAAAATTATTTTTGATTGTGCTAACACAGATTGTGAGCAAATAATTCATATGACCTTTTCTTTATGTCTGTTAAAAATTTTTGTTAATTACAAATTCATTGTCAATATTTTTATGACAATGTTGTTCAACAGGGAAAGCTAAATATCTTTAAGCTTTAGCTGATGATTTTGAATGCCAACACTTGGTAGGAGTAGAGTCATAGGGATTTGATTGCTACCCTGACTTTTTAGAAGTGATTGGTGCCAATATTTACTGGGTAACTAACTTTGTTAAAACTTGGGGCAATAGTTAGAAGATTTTGTTTGAATTATTTACTGGTAGAATGAATGTAGAAAGATAAATCAGAATTATATCTATAATGAATTAAATTTGTCTCAGCTAGACATGGCTTGGCATTCAGGTGCTTCTCAAAACAAAAAACGGTTTTCTTCTGAGCACAGAGGATAAAAAGGGTCAGAGGGAAGAACAGTAACACAACAGTAACGAATCTCTGGTGATCTCAGAAAGAGTAACTGTTTCTGTAAACAGCACCTCTCATACAAAGAAAAGGCCTGAAAATATGTTCTTGTACTGCCTGGTTTTTCCAGACACTCGTTATTCATCCAACCAGTTGCACCAAGGCTGTCAATACATATTCCAGCTGGTGGATGGGGTCGGCCGCTTGGGCCCCAGAGAGCCACAGCCACCCCAAAGGATGTCTCGCTAGAAACAGCTCCTCGGGGGGTCAGGGCTCTCCTCAGCTGGTCAGAGGGGCTTCTCAGCATCGGGCAGAGCAGTGATTTTTTAGCTCAGTGATTTCAGCTTTCAGTGATTTCAGCTCAGTGCTCTCAGCTCCTGCCTTTGTGAGTTTGCCCCTCTTTTAGCCGGCCGTGGTGAGAGAGAGAGAGGTCTTGTATGGAATTTCCGCAGGTGGGACTTTATTGAGAGGGTACCAGCGAAAGGGGTCCAGGGACGAGGAACCTCTGCTGACCAGAGGAAAGCCAGGGGTTTTTATGGGACACCAGGGTGGGAGGAAAAGGGTACAGAACCAATCAATTGTAACAGATCTACATAAAATCCCGAGGGGGCTTGTGGGTCTCCGGACAGGTCGCCGTGACTAGGAGGTTTGTCTTTGTCTTAGGGGCTCTGGGTGAAGTTGTGAAATTCTTCCTTGACTCCTCAGCTTGGCTCCCTCCAGGGCAGAGCAGCCGGGGCTCCACCCACTCCCACAAATACAAGCCTGGACTCAGAGGATGGAACAAGACAACTGAGTCTGTCACAGGGTAAAACTTTCCATAGACTAAGCCATCACCAGCTTTCTCATTCTTCTGCAGAGCCACTCACTGTTCCCACAGCAGCCAGCACCCTCTTTGGCTTTCCCCATTCTGATTCATGACACTTCACAATATAAGCTAGCTTATATTTCTGTAGTTTTGTAACTCCTACTGAGATCTGCACAGTTTGATAAAACAGCTATTGCCTTTAGAGCTCAAAACAATTGTGACCCATTTCTCCAACATAAAAAAGCAGATACACATTATATTACATCTCCTGGAAAATCACATAGGTAAGAAAATTTCATCAAATATACAGCTATTTGTTGATATATTTCCGAAATGTATAAAGAAAAAAGAAGTTTCTCAAATGTCCTTATCATAATTCTTAAAATTTCTAAGGAAAATATGTCTTTATTTCTTTTATTTCTCTTTGAATACTGCTAAACTTTATACAATGTTTAGAGCTCAGTAGGCAAATTTTTGTCCATTTGAAATCAATTTCAATTTGGTAGACTCAAGTATTTATATCAGTAAGGGAAGTTTGAAGTATATTCTTCTGCTTATTTCAAGCAATATGGTCTATATTTATAACCTCAGACTGGTATTTTGAAGTCCTATCTAAATGATTGACAATGATATATTTTTGTCACTGTATAACTGGATTCTGAAAAAAATATTGGCTTTTCCAATATAGTTTTTTTCTATTTTGCCTGAGAAGGTCAGACAAGTCTCTATTTATGTGCATGTGCCTGTCTGCTGCCTGTCTGTGAAGGGAAATTACAAATTTTTAAATATTCTGAAACTGCTTAGGATGCCATATGTTTCTTTGTCTGCATATTATTTTAGTTTCAGCAAAAGAAGCAATTACAAGTATATTTGCAGATTTGGGTGTCTAAAAATACAGATAGCTTTAATTTTACAATTCAAGGAAGAATTTCAATTAAAATAAATATTGTTTTTCAATTTTGTAAGTAAGGACAATTCATAAAAAGACTGTTACTGTTTAAGGAAAAAACCATCAGCAAATTGCCCAGAGGAATTATACAGGAATATATTGAAAGATCATTTTGCCAAAATTATTATGCTCTTAATTTTGTGTAGGGAAAAAAAAAACCTTCAAAACTATATTTCAAATCAAAATGAACATGCGAATGAATGCATAGGGGCTTTTCTGTTTGTTTGGTGGTTTTTTTGAATGCTCTTATTTTCAAGTGTTTTGAAGAAGGGAAAAGTAATCACGCACCCATGATTCTATTTTGTCATCAGAATTCAAAGTATTTTTCTTATAATTATTTAAATTAAATATAATGAGTTACAATATGTTTATATTGATGTGCAGCATGCTTTGCGAGGCCCTTTCCACAGACCACACAGTTATTTTCAGTGGTCTTTCACATGAATGCCTTTTTCCATGGCTGAGTTTTTTGACTCTTTTGGGGAATCTTGTCGTTTTGCAGATGTGAGGCTAATTGACTGAGCAGTCTTTAAGGACTTCAGTTAATTTTAGTTGTATAAATGTATGCATATTTATTAAAGCACTAATTGGAAAATATGAATTATTTGTATTATTTAGCCAATATTAAGCTGACGGCTAAATCACAAACCCTTCAGTGAGTGCACAAGCACTTCTCCCTCATCTTTTCTCTCCATGCCTTTTCTATTCTCAAGGTCATGACATTCTCCACTCATATCTCTTGCTGTGTTTATTCTGGTTCAGATGGCCACTCCACTGCACTTGTTCTGATTCTCTGAGCACTAAGATAGCTGCCACTGTAATCAGGGTAATTTTTTTTTTTCCTCTGGTTGCTGCCTGCAGACTTTTTTATCGCTTGTTTTGCTCTTCCCTATCTCTCCCACGTCCCTTGTCCCCAACTCCTTCCCGGGCAGACTTATACTCATTCCTGACAGGATTCTCCCGTGCAAAAGCACGTTTCCATCATTTTAATTTCAGGACTAAAACAGAGGCAATGAGAAAGCCGTCACAGTAATAAAGAGCAAAAATTGCTATTCCTCCAGCATCCATGAAACTCCTGAGCTCAGCAGGCCGCCGCTTTCCCCTGGAGGCGCCGGATGATGGCCCCCGGATCGCTGCTGCACCGCCTCCGGAGCAGGAGGCGGCAGGAGCCGAGCAGCAGCGGCGCTCTCAGTGAGGACTGGAACCGAGGAGAGGAAAGCTGCATTTTCATCACGATTCTTTTCAAAACTCTCCTTGTCTTTATAGAGAAAGACTGAGACTACTCTGAACATCAAGCCCACTCCCCCACTAGCTAAGGCAGCCACATCTATAATCTATTTCACCTTAAAATGACAGGCACTCTTTTTCTTCCGTGCCTTTTCATGAAAGGTTGTTCCATCCTGTCTCCCATATTTAATGCCTTTGTGTCTGAAAAATGTACTTAAATGCAATTTTATTGCTAGCTGAATGAAAATTCATGAAAATTGCCCCGAGAACAAGGAACAGTAAGACACAAAGATGAACATGGGTAATCCATAAAAGTGAAATGATCTAAGGGTCAGTTATATGCCTGGTCAGTGTCTTTTCTTTGTCATTTCAGTGTTCCTCTTTTTCTGAGGTTGAAGAAGATCTCTTGCACCAAAACACTTGCTTACTTTTCTTTTACTGGAAGACAACTGTCCCTGCTTGTGCCTACATTCGGAAATAAAAATCAGTTCCCACGAAGGAAAAATGCAGGAGAATGGGGCAGATGATTCTGGTTAATTACCTAGAATCATATAGTAAATTGACATGTATGATTTTATTTAAGCAAAAGTGCATCTCAAACAAAAAAATATGCAACAAAGTAAGTAGGAAGGCGTGTCTGGAGGGCATCTAGTCCACTTATTTGTTGAAAGCAGAACTAATTTTTATATAAAATCAGTTTGCTCAGAGTCTTTTCAAGATGAGTTGTGAAAATCTTCAGGAATTTTTATTCCACAGGCTATTTGAGAAGAAAAAGAAGAAATTGGCAGAAACTGATGCACAGGAACTTCAACCTAAACATGAGAAATAACTTTACTGTTCAAGTGACCGAGCACTGGAATAGGTTGTGCAGGGAGGCTGGGGAGTCTCCCCCACTGCAGAGGTTCAGGAACTGTCTGGATGCAATCCTGTGCCCTGTGCTCTGCCGTGACAGAGCAGGGAGGTTGGAGCAGATGACCCGGTGTGGTCCCTTCCTACCTGACCCACCCTGTGATTGTGTGAAAAAGAGGGCAGATGAGGACAAGAAGCAGAGAAATGCATCTCAGAGCAGCAAGGTGAAAGCAGTGCTCCTGACCCTGGGGCATGAGTGCGCCTGTGTGTGCACACACGTGCATTCGGAGCTGGGGCAGGGGGCAGAGGGGAGCACCCACAGTTACCACACATTGGCTCGCTGGAGAAGCCTCTCCAAAAAAGAAAATTCACAGCACTGTACCTCTCTTCCCTTGCAGAGTTAGAAAGGGCACATATCTTTTATCTGTCTCTTCCCATAGAAGAAACCTTGTTTCATAAAAAGCAAACCTCTGCTAGCTGAAAAACTTCAAAACGAATCCTGGCTTTTGTCCATATTTACGTCTCTCCACTCAGTTTTCTTGTGAAAAAAATCGGTCCCAAGACCTTTGCCAGTAATGGTCATCCTTTGTGTCCAACAAGGCTCTGAGATGGCAACAGCCCTTATCTTCTCCGTTGCTTTCTTCTGACTTAGGGACAGGTATGTTAAAATATCTCCAGCACAGAAGAGAGATACTTCTTTTTCAGGCTTCATAAGCTCAAATCAGATGGAAACTTCTGGTCCAAAGTAGGTTAACTAGGAGGCAGGAATAAATGGAGAGGATCTACATGTATTTGAAAAAACAAATTTAAAAAAATAACTGGAAAATCAGCAGACTGAAAATATAAATAAAAATTAAAAAAAAAAAAATAAGTCTGCTATATTAGTCACAGAATGGGCTCTGTCATTTTGTTTGCTACTGCATGATATTAAAGTGCAAAAGATGTAATATTAATGCTAAATGCAAGATAAACTACATTTTTAGAGCTTGAAAATATTTATTTTTAGTTTCCCAATGGGAACATGGCTTTCTTCTTGATAAGTTCCAAAACTTTCTCCGCTTCTTGAGAAAAGAGTTTATATCTTAAATTCCAATATCCCAGCTTCATAAAAATGTGAGTGATATGGGCCTACTGAACTTAGCAGAAACATTGCAGTTGAAAATTGCTAGGTAAACAAGGAATAGTTTTCCACAATTTTTTTAAAATCATCTGTTTTATCAATGAGACTTTTAGCATTTTTTCTTATCTTTTCATCCCTTTTATTTTTAAATTATTCAAGGCTATATTTATTTTTAAAATGTCTCAATAGCTCTGCCAATAAACAATATTGCCAAGGAAAGTAGCAGATTTGTTTGTCTGCATTGACTTTGGGGAAAACAGAATTACAATTAAGAGACCAGAAAGCAACAACTTCATGTAAGCTTCAGTGGCTGATAACAGCTTTGAGATATTGAATAATCATACGTGGTATGGGTAGCTGTAAAAATACAACAAAAGTAAGTATCATACCTTCAGACATGGATAAATTATCAGTGTGGAAGATTTTGGAGTAGATTTGTAATATCACTGTCATATAAGGTAACTTCAAACAATAAGAGCATGCAAGAATATTTGAAATAGTTGGTTTACAGTTATAATTTTTAGTTTTGATACATTGTATGTACTTCTTTTATTTGTATGGTAAGCCCTAGAGTGAATCCCTCTTCTGTTCTTGGAAATCGTATTATGGTTCTTCCAAACCTTGTTTTAGATGTAAACCAAAAATACACTATTGTCATCAGGTCCATATTAAAACATTATTTTTATATATATATATATATATAATTTATTCTTTATGCTTTCCTCAGTAAAATACTCTTCTAATGAGGAGTAAAAGCAGAAGAAAATTATTTTTTGTATGTTGAATTAGAATTTCTGTTCTTTCTCAGTGAGAGGTTTTATGCATTGTCTCAATTACTTCTTAACCCTAAACAGTTTGTCTATGAAAATAATTCTGTTTCCTACATTTAGAGGAGTATTAACATCTAAATACTATTTTATTCATTTAAATACATAAAAATATGACCAATCACTTGCTCTGCTTTGCTTATGGGTTAGTGCAGGGCTCGTTTATGGGGTTTTTTGTGTAATTTCTTAGGAAAAGTCCAGCCACACTGCAGCAGTTTTAGCTTTGCCCACTGGAGGAAGTGCACGGGCACTTCTGCACGATGTGAGGCAATGCCTCATGCTCTGCTGGGGAAGTTCTTCTCTTTACAGATTGTAGATATAGCCATAAACTCTAAAAGTGTAAAAAGAAACAAAGGGGCGAATTAAAAAAAAAAATAATGAAAAAAGTCTAATTACACGCTGGTCTTCCTAAATGCTAGGAACCCAGGCCTATGCACATTCATAGGCACCATTTAAGCTTCCAATTTCATTTCCCTCAGCTAATAATAATGTCAGGTATTTGTCTAAGCAATTTTTTCTAGTAGGAGAAAAAAAAAAGGAGGAAAGAAAAATGGAAAGGAAACAAACAAACAAAAAAGAGAACAAGAGCAAAAAGGGGGAAAAGAGAAAAAAGAAAAAGCTCTAAGTCAGAATGGAAAGAGACATGATACCTTGGAGATCTAGTTGTACCTTCAACAGAATGTGTAGATCATTGCTCATACGAGATCAAATTGCATATTTAAAGGGGGAAGTGTGTTCTTCTGTGTACATATATCAAATTGCCCGTGTTTTGCTATAAACAGAGATGTTCTCTGACATACAATATGTTTGTAAACTGAAAATAAAACAGAAATCCTCATCACATTATTGTTGTAGCACATAATTCTTATCAGTCCTCTCTTGTAGTCTCAATTGGTTTTCAGTTTTTTTCTGCTCTGCTTGTGAAATATTTCCTTCAGTTCAATGGAGTTTGGCATAAATATGTCTCAGAGGAACTTTTCTCATTGTGCAGTGTATAGTTCTACTGAAATAAGAGTCGGTATCTGTAATGTCAGCAATTTAGTTAGAATAAAAAGATATTATAAATCAAGTATGGTAAATAGAGATTAGTGAGTGAATGCTAAGCTTGGTAATGAACTCAGCCAAGAGAAATCACAATAGATTATGTTATTAAAAAAAAAGCATCAGTCACAAGGAAGTTATTTGTTTTGAAATAGATCTTAATACATTTTTAAATCTGAGTGAAGTATGAGTTTGATTTGTGGTAGTTTAGAGCTAGAAACAAGAGAAATTTACCGTGTGAACTGAAATAAAAGGCTATGAGATTTTTCTGCTTTGCTAATTTGGGCCAGACAAACTGCAATATATATTTAGTTTAACTTCTCTGAATCTTAAAAAACTTACCTTTACACTAAATGGTAATACACTGTGTATTTTAATGCAATACAGTAGTTTTCATTAAAAGAATTTTTCTTTAATGTTATTGATGACAATGTCTAAAATGCCAAATTTTGCTCCCTAATCAGTAGATTTTATAATAAATGCAAAATAAGTATTGTAGTTATTTTTGTAAAACATTATTCCCTTTCCCTTTTAAATTTTTAAACCTTCTCTTCCATCACCAGAATTCTTTCCGAAAGAACATCCAAAGGTATAGTTACCACCACTGCTTCCACCAGCTCAAGGCAGTGACAAGCACAGCAGGAGCTTTTTAAGGAAAGGACTGAAAAGAACACAACTGAAATGCATTCTTGGTCCTACTACACACACGGTACTCCAGCAGTGAGACATCTTTAGCTGTCTGCATATAGTGCTTGCTGACAGGTAGGCTTGTCAAACTATATTATGCTTAAACGTTTTTGTGAGGGTACTCCACTGACACACAGGTTGCACTGTGCAATGTTGTGTATGCTTTCTGTAACATCCACCAAAAGAGGCTGAAGAATCAAAGGTATTTTTCCACAAGAGGGGGCTAATACTCTTTACTAAGTCCTGAGTGCTAAGTGTTTCATCAGAAATCTGAAACCTGGGCATGCCACAGAGAGCAAGTGAAAGAGGGAAGGAAGGAGGAAAGGAGGGAGGGGGGGAAGGAAGGGAGGGAGGAAGGAAGGGATCAAGGGAGGAAGGAAGGAATGAGAAAGATTGAACTAGAGTTACATTTCTGTTATGCCCATTCTAAAATGTTAAATCTCCAATCAAACTATCTGCCACTGCTGAGGGGTGACATTTTAACCTTGCAGAGACTCTACTCAATGCAGGATCAATAAAATTTCATTAGCAGTGAGTCGCTTCTAAAGAAAGGACTGGGCGGCGATGGTCCATAACTACGGTCCATTACTGAGGTATCATTTGAAATGAGAGAGTAGCTGGCCAAAGCAATTATGAGGAGCAAGGAGTAAAGAAGAGTTGATAACAAAAATGAGCTGATCCGTCCTGCACCTTGATCACTTTCAGAGTAGGTCTTTAATCATAGCCTGAGCTGGAATTGGTGATAGAACATTCAGATTTGATTTATCTTTGCACTGAAAAAGTGAAGTATACTTTGTAGAACTGAAATTCATAAAATACAGAGAAAGAAGACTGGCATCTACTTATATAGGCTGTAGTACATTGAAAAAGGACTCCAAGTATTAGTAATAGAGTTAAGCAGATGGAGAGAGGAGATAATAACACTTAAATTAACAAATCCATGTAGATAAGTTATGCAAAAACCAAAACAGGAAAGTAGCACATTTCAGCAGTTTACAAACATTTTTTTCATCTGCATCTAGAAAAACAAACTATATTTTAAAGAACAATATTGCTCATTTGAGTCTACCATTGTTCAGTCAGTGAGGTCCATAGTGATAGTGACAGCAGCAGCAGCCGTGGCAAGTTCTGGCACAAACACCTAAAGCAGCTACAGGAGAGATTCCTGGAGTCAGGGGAAGCTGAGAGAAAACACCCGGCCTGGGCAGGAGCTGGCAGCTCTCAGGAGAGGCTGCTGTGCCCAGGGGATGCCACAGCACTGACAGCTCTCAGGAGAGGCTGCTGTGCCCAGGGGATGCCACAGCACTGACAGCCCTCAGGAGAGGCTGCTGTGCCCAGGGCCCCACAGCACTGACAGCCCTCAGGAGAGGCTGCTGTGCCCAGGGGATCCACAGCACTGACAGCCCTCAGGAGAGGCTGCTGTGCCCAGGGGATCCACAGCACTGACAGCCCTCAGGAGAGGCTGCTGTGCCCAGGGGATCCACAGCACTGACAGCCCTCAGGAGAGGCTGCTGTGCCCAGGGGATCCACAGCACTGACAGCCCTCAGGAGAGGCTGCTGTGCCCAGGGCCCCACAGCACTGACAGCCCTCAGGAGAGGCTGCTGTGCCCAGGGCCCCACAGCACTGACAGCCCTCAGGAGAGGCTGCTGTGCCCAGGGGATCCACAGCACTGACAGCCCTCAGGAGAGGCTGCTGTGCCCAGGGCCCCACAGCACTGACAGCCCTCAGGAGAGGCTGCTGTGCCCAGGGGATCCACAGCACTGACAGCCCTCAGGAGAGGCTGCTGTGCCCAGGGCCCCACAGCACTGACAGCCCTCAGGAGAGGCTGCTGTGCCCAGGGACCCACAGCACTGACAGCCCTCAGGAGAGGCTGCTGTGCCCAGGGGATCCACAGCACTGACAGCCCTCAGGAGAGGCTGCTGTGCCCAGGGCCCCACAGCACTGACAGCCCTCAGGAGAGGCTGCTGTGCCCAGGGCCCCACAGCACTGACAGCCCTCAGGAGAGGCTGCTGTGCCCAGGGGATCCAGAGCACTGACAGCCCTCAGGAGAGGCTGCTGTGCCCAGGGGATGCCACAGCACTGACAGCCCTCAGGAGAGGCTGCTGTGCCCAGGGGATCCACAGCACTGACAGCTCTCAGGAGAGGCTGCTGTGCCCAGGGGATGCCACAGCACTGACAGCCCTCAGGAGAGGCTGCTGTGCCCAGGGGATCCACAGCACTGACAGCTCTCAGGAGAGGCTGCTGTGCCCAGGGGATCCCACAGCACTGACAGCCCTCAGGAGAGGCTGCTGTGCCCAGGGGATGCCACAGCACTGACAGCCCTCAGGAGAGGCTGCTGTGCCCAGGGGATGCCACAGCACTGACAGCCCTCAGGAGAGGCTGCTGTGCCCAGGGGATCCACAGCACTGACAGCCCTCAGGAGAGGCTGCTGTGCCCAGGGCCCCAGCACAGCACTGACAGCCCTCAGGAGAGGCTGCTGTGCCCAGGGCCCCAGCACAGCACTGACAGCCCTCAGGAGAGGCTGCTGTGCCCAGGGGATGCCACAGCACTGACAGCCCTCAGGAGAGGCTGCTGTGCCCAGGGCCCCAGCACAGCACTGACAGCCCTCAGGAGAGGCTGCTGTGCCCAGGGGATCCACAGCACTGACAGCCCTCAGGAGAGGCTGCTGTGCCCAGGGCCCCACAGCACTGACAGCCCTCAGGAGAGGCTGCTGTGCCCAGGGCCCCAGCACAGCACTGACAGCCCTCAGGAGAGGCTGCTGTGCCCAGGGGATCCACAGCACTGACAGCCCTCAGGAGAGGCTGCTGTGCCCAGGGGATCCACAGCACTGACAGCCCTCAGGAGAGGCTGCTGTGCCCAGGGCCCCAGCACAGCACTGACAGCCCTCAGGAGAGGCTGCTGTGCCCAGGGGATGCCACAGCACTGACAGCCCTCAGGAGAGGCTGCTGTGCCCAGGGGATGCCACAGCACTGACAGCCCTCAGGAGAGGCTGCTGTGCCCAGGGCCCCACAGCACTGACAGCCCTCAGGAGAGGCTGCTGTGCCCAGGGCCCCACAGCACTGACAGCCCTCAGGAGAGGCTGCTGTGCCCAGGGGATGCCACAGCACTGACAGCCCTCAGGAGAGGCTGCTGTGCCCAGGGGATGCCACAGCACTGACAGCCCTCAGGAGAGGCTGCTGTGCCCAGGGGATCCACAGCACTGACAGCCCTCAGGAGAGGCTGCTGTGCCCAGGGCCCCACAGCACTGACAGCCCTCAGGAGAGGCTGCTGTGCCCAGGGGATCCACAGCACTGACAGCCCTCAGGAGAGGCTGCTGTGCCCAGGGCCCCACAGCACTGACAGCCCTCAGGAGAGGCTGCTGTGCCCAGGGCCCCAGCACAGCAGTCCCGGCACAGTGACTGGGCCCAGTGGCTCCGGGCTGTGGGCAGCAGCACAGGCCGCCGGGGCACGGACAGGGCACGGGGACACGGCCAGCCCCGGCTCCTGGGACAGCTCAGTGTGCTCCTGCCCAGCCAGGACACGGCCAGGGAGGATTTCCAGAGCCAGCCCCGGCTCCTGGGACAGCTCAGTGTGCTCCTGCCCAGCCAGGACACGGCCAAGGAGGATTTCCAGAGCCAGCCCTGGCTCCTGGGACAGCTCAGTGTGCTCCTGCCCAGCCAGGACACGGCCAGGGAGGATTTCCAGAGCCAGCCCCGGCTCCTGGGACAGCTCAGTGTGCTCCTGCCCAGCCAGGACACGGCCAGGGAGGATTTCCACCCTGTTGAAAGGCATCCCTAGAAGGAGCGTGGTGCCGCAGATGGAGCTCCCCGAGGAACACGCAGCTGGGCAGATCTGCACTTCCTCAGGCTGCAGCGAGTGTTTGGGGCTGGCATCAGGACCCCAGGGCAAAGGAGAGCAGGTGGATGTGGTGGACCATCGGCCTGGGGACAGCTTGGAGAGGGAGTAAAGAACCAAGGCCCATCAGGGAGTGTGAGAGAGGAATCGACTGCTAGGCACCCCCTTCCATCTCTGAGAGAAACGCAACTCACAGAACCTTAACGAGAGTCGGAAGAAGCCTGACTCTCTTGCTATAAGGCAGAATGAGGAGCCTATATCAACTTAGGAAAGAAAGAGAAAATTTTTTCAGAGCAGTTCTCTCCAATACTGAATAATGGAAATACTACAGTAAGAAAACCAGTTATCATTTCTTGCAATTTTTTTTTTAGTGCTTGTATATTGCTTAAGTGTGAAACCTTCAAGGCATTTTCTTATTATACAAAAACATAGACTTTCATTTCACAAAGTGTGTCTTGTTTCTGCAGCTGCTAAGATAAACTAGAATACATGGCCCCAGTGAACCCAAAAGATTCCTAAGCAGGGAGCTAATCAAAATGCCATCCACTTCTAGAGACTTGCTCTTCCAGTTTGCTTGTTTGTATCTAATAATTATTTTATGCCATCTCATGATTTCAATGCAGCCTTAGTCATGATTCTTGACTGCTGGAGATTAGCACTTCTATTCCTAATACTACATCAGTACTCTGCACTACTGCCCAGCTCCTGCTGAGAACCTTCCACAGCTTTCAGAGTTATTTTTGGCAAAAATTATGCCTCCTTCTTATGGCTGTAGTGAGGCAGAAGTACAGCTATCCCCTGCAGTGTGAATTTGGAATAGGATGAACAATGATCCTATGCACATTTCCTGTGGCATGCTCTGTTACACTACCAGTTGTACATGTTATATATATGTAAAGCTAATTGGATTGTTTCTTCATCTTCCAGTTGCAATCAGGGATTATTTGATGACTCTATGCAGTTACAGTTCCTTCACAGAGTCCATCATTCCTATCACTGATTGCAGAAGAGTCAGCTTCCAGGACACAAGTGATTTCTGTGTTGTTTCAATAGTAGCTAGATAGATGGAAAAGATACCTTTTGTGTCATAGCACAATAGTCTCAGCTGAACTTTCTGAGGGGAAATTTACATTGTGTGGAATTATGAACTCAGTCAGATATTGCAATTTTGAGATCCTTAATTTTTTTGAAAAGACCCCTTTTTGCTCTCTCTTCAGTTGATGAGACATTGATTAAGACTAATCACAAAAAGCAGGTCATCTAACAGTTGCAAATTTGAAAAGGTTGAAACAAATGGGGAATGTTTCTCATGGAACTCAGGCATTGAGCATGGTCAATTCTTTGAAAAGTTGGTTAGGCAAAAGTATTTTATATTGAGTCTGAAGGTCAGCAGTCCTTTTCATAAGAACGTGAGCTGGTCCAGTCACATGAATCTTACTTGCAAAAGGAAATACTTCAGCCATGTTTACACAAGCATTTTAGAGCAGTGCTCTGCTTTGTTTAAGTAATCTGATTAACAGTTCCAAAGTTTGGAAAAGACAACAGTAATAGTCCAAAATGTCCAATACCTCTTTGCTGGAAATAGGCAGTCTCTGTTTCAAGTTACAAATCAAAGCAAAAAGCATATAGTAAAAAGTGAAGCAACTGAAATAACCAAACTTGAATAGAGGTATTTTGCCCCCAAAACCTGCCTTTGAAAATAGTTTATCACACTGGTCAAAACTTCATATATTTCCTGATCTATATTCCTTGATAATTTTCTTTTTTGTGTCAACTGTTATAATTGTTCATATTTTTCAGAAAGATTCAAGTAAGGTTAAAGTAATTAACCTGAATAAAATGCAATGGTTTTCTTCACGGTTTTCCTGCCTTGTCAAATTCCAAAACATGTCTTTTATAAGACCAAGATAAATGTTGCCGATCAGACTGTTAATCCAGATCTTATGGTAACAAACTCTATTCAATTTTAAAACCAGGTAAAAAGCTTTAATCCATTTTGCCTCACACTATGATGGTTTAATCATTATTATTTTTCTCATCTTTAACAAGATGACCAATCTGGTTTTTTCTGGTTTTCTGATTTTTTTCTTTTCTTTTTATTACAATAATGAAGCCCAGACTAAGCAGTTCTTAAAATGGATCTGGTATACTAACTTTTAAGAACAGGCTTATAATTCCACCAAAATAAGGATTTTTAAAGATGGTGTAGTAGATGCTGAATTTGAATCACATTGGGAATGGCTCTGCAGTCCCTTGAAGTTCAATCCCCTGATCTCAAACAAAATTAGGATTCAGAGGAAGAGTAATTTTTTTTTTTCATTTTTTAAATTCAATCTCAGGAGTCTGATCTGAACCATATCCAAAGTGTAAGACGATACCAATTTTTATTTTATCTATAGCTACTCACTCTGTATCTACTTTATTTACATCAAAAACTTAAGACCTAACTCTCTGTTATGTTTCTACTGTTTTGTAAAAGATGAATGGTATGTAGGAGTCTGAAGAAGAGCAGGAATAGTGCTCTGATGAGAAAACATATTCTGTACAGAGCACACATGCAAGATGTCTAGTACACATTGCTGATGTTCTCTCAGATAAAAGAAAAGCCAAAATACGGAGCTGGGAGATGGAGAAGACAAAGCAGATAGATGAAGAGCATGTTCCAGTGAAGATATGACACGTTTTGGCCCACGGCAGAGCAGGAGCCAATGCCAGAGCTTTGCCATGGGTGGCACCCACGTGCCTGCAGAGGAAGCCTGCTGTTTGAAGGCACAGCTGCAGTAGGGTTTGAAGAGAAGAGACACTAAGTGAGCACAGGAAGATGAATGGGGTCCATTTCAATTCTCACACCTGACATTTGTGCAAGGAGGTCAAACAGCCTTGCACCTCACTGTAGATTGATTTGATGTGTCCCATAGGCTCACTCTGGCTTCAAGAAGAGGTACAGCGAGGCACAGGAGCTCAGAGGATTCCCTTTGCCTATGGAATCCTGCAAGCTCATCCTCCTTTGAACACTGTCGCTTTAACAGTTTTTTCCCTGTGTCCGTGGGAGACTCCTTGGTGTGTTTCACCTTTCAGAGGAAGAAATAATGCAGGAGGAGCACTCCTTAACGGATTCAGCTCTTCAGTGACAGGCCTGACACGGGGGTTTATGGGCTATTTTGTTCACTAGCACTTTCCCATTTTATTGGTAACCTCAAACATACCACATGATTGGTGTTTGTGCTGTGAGCACCTGAGAAGTTTCCACCTATCCCACTTTTCAGAATACATCTGGTTACTTGTTACCCTTCCAAGTGAGCAGCCAGGTTCAGTACCAGTATTTTTTATCAGTTGCTGGTGTATTTTTTATCAGCAAGGCAGGACAAATAGCCTTGCTCTGCCTCCAAGCAAGGTCAGTATAAAAAGCTTCCTAACAGTCATTAAGAAGAAATGAGTTTATCAACATGAAGATTACATATATAGCATTTAAGGAAAAAGAAAACTAAATAATGCTCATATTGATTACAGAAAAATACAATTGTGAGAAACAAATCTTTAAATTCAGAGATGAATCAAAATATTTGAAAAAGAATGCCAGTCTAACTGGCATTATTATAGAAGTTATTACAGAATTGCATTATATGCCATTTTCTTTACTCCAAAGGAAATACATAAACTTAAGCTTTTTTAAATTGAATTATTTGGACTTGAAAACTGTATGCTGGTAAAAATTTGCTTTCAAAGCATTTTGGTGGGTTTTATTTTTGTAAAAACAATGTATAACAAAGGCTTTATAAAACAGGGGAAAGAATCTGTCTGGTAGTGACAGGTTGCTTGGTAACTGCAGTTTAAAAAATATCTTTCATAATCTACAATAGTTACCCCTATAAAAGTAGAATTTCCTGATGCAAAACTGTTTGTAAAAGCTATAAAAATATAATTGAGGAAGAAGAAATTGTTTGACCATGAATACTTTAGGATTCAGGTCCTTGTGAGATGTTCAAAAAAATCCAAATGTTTTTAAAACTAACCTGGTACCTTAATTAAACAAACAAAACAAAACATAATACAAGTTTCAGCTGAAAAGCAAAGTAAGTCCTTGCAAGATGCAATGACACACTTAAAACTAGCTAAATAGTTTTCAATAAAGAGTTCTTTTCTGATGTGATGCACTTCTTGAATGAAAGTTATGACCATGATTGTGCATGTGAGTAAATATCTGAAAGCAATACACACATTTCAGGACACTAAAGATTTTTTTAAATTTCCTTTCAAATGATAAGTTATTTTTTGTATAATTAAATCTTAAAAGTAATATATCAGAAATGTCTAGTGCATTTTTTGAGTCCTGCAACAAATTACATTAATTCTACACTTAGTTATATTTCTTAATTATTTACAACATTCTAATAGTCCAGCTCAACTTTCTGTGAAAGTACAGAAATAAATAATTCATAGAGACTTTTTACTTAAGGCTCAACCTTTTGTGAAAATAGTCCTAAATTAATAGACATGCAGATTGTCTGAAAACAATGACTCAAACCATTTTTGGCCACAGAAATGATTTACTGCCTGAGAACACCACCTTTCTCCTCAGAAGTTCTAATAAAAAGTTGACAGCTGCTGTGAGGGACAAAGGCAAAGGCATTGCAGAAGAAAGTATATACATATAGGAGCACTAAAATGATTAAAGGATTGAGTACCTGTCATATAAGTACAGGCTGAAAAGAATGGGGATTTTTAGCTTGTAACAAAGACGTCCTGGGGGAGGCACTTACCTACTTGTGTAAGTACCTGACAAAAAATGATGCAGCCAGATCCTTCTCACAGGTACACAGAGAGAGGACAAGAGGCAATTGATACAAACTGAAACACCAGAAATCCCATTTAAACATAAAAATTATGAACTGCAACGGTGATTAAACACTGGAACATGTTGCTCAGAGAGATTGCGTAGTCTTCATCCTTGGACATGTGCAAAAGGCAGCAGGATACAGACCTGGACAATGTGCTATGGCTGACACTGGATGAACTGGTTTGCTTGGACTATAGGATCTCCAAACATCTCTTCTAACCTCAACCATTCTGTGATTATATGTGGGAACTACTGGAAAGAAATGACTATCCAATCTTAGTTAAAATGCAGTTTGGCAGGAACTTATTTCTGACGTCCAGACATACAGATTGAAGAAATGTAGTCCTATCTGTCCTGCAGCAGTGAGTGAAACATGCCAGACTCTTGTACAATTCATAGAAGGGGGTTCTGAGCCTTGGCAAAGATTATGCACTTGGACTCTCGCAGTTGCAATAAAATTGCTTACATGGATTTGATGCTTACACCAGATGGACAGAAGAACTTGGCTAGTAAACAAGATATCAAGTCCTTGCTTGTGATAAATGAGAAAGTTCACATTTCTAAATTAAAGCATTTAAATATCTTCTGAGGGTGCCAATGCTCATAATTTCAAGTGTAATTTCACAATATAAGATGTGAAATCACAGCTGTACGGCTTGGGAGTCAAACACATAGCTGGACATTAACTTATAAACTGGTGTTACAGTCTGATTTACCATTCAGTTGACAGCAGCATCAATCATGGGCCATTCACTTAAGAGATGGACTTGATAATCCTTGTAGGTCTCTTCCAGCTCAGAGTGTTCTGTGATTCTGACAGTGACAATTCTGCACTAGTCACACTCATGAATCAGTCAGAGCAGTCTGAAACTCTTTCTGATTGCCACCAGTCAATCAGGCTGTCAGGAGTGCTGTCAAAATATTTGAAATTCCCCCCACTGAAGTACACAAGAGCTTCAGAAGTGGAAATTAAGTGTCTCAGTGTTGTGAACTGAAAAGTTACTTCATTACTCTAAGAGGAAATTCAGTTTTAATTAAATTCACCAAGTAATGAAGAACGTGGCTGTGTCAGTGATTAATTACCCTCACTGTTTCATGGATACAAACAATTTCTGAAAAAAAAAATTTATCAGAATGTGAATTATTTGATACAATAATGACTGCAATCCTGGAACGCATAATACCGGACAAGGAATGGGAAAAAATAATTGGACAACTTGCGTTTTATTATTAATACAACATAAATAGCCAAGGACATTTTATGCTAATGCACTGGATGGAAAAATTAGGCACTCTAAAGTGTACCTACAGAGCGTTTGATTGGCAGAAAGAAGGACTTCTATACAGAATATACTTTGAAACCCACCTACTTGTTACCTCTTACATTTACATGGTGTCTCTCTTGCTCTGAAAAGTATCCTCTAGCCATGCCTGAGCCACGCCTACAGGACTATCTACGCATCCATATGATCCTAATCTTTCAGACTGCATTAACGAAGTCCCTAAGACAAAGTGCAGCTGTATCTACCTTTACTGTGGGCATTTCTTTGTCAGCATATTTAGAATAAAGAGTTATACCTTCTAGAACACAGCTAGGTGTAAGACCACAGGTGCAAAACACATGATGGAGAATTTATATTCCATTGTTTTTTCAGACAACTCAGAGCCATGCCCCAAAGCAATAGACTTTTAAGCGCTTTCAGCTCCAGTTGCAGTCACAGACGATCACACAGAAGCCAGTCTGGGAGAGGAAATGAGCTGCGTCATAGATTTATTTTTCCCAATGCGTTTTGAATTTATAGCAGGATCTCTTCTCTCCCCTCAGACCCCGTATCCTTCAATTTTGAGTTTTCTCATAAAGAATTTACTGCCTGTGCTGAAAAAACAATTCCCCGGCCCCGCGGAGAGCGGCGGGCTTTGGGGAATCCTGGGGCCAGCGCGGGGGATCCCCTCGCCCCGGCCGCTCCCACCCCCGGCCCCCGTGTGGCTCCGCGCGGGGCCGGGAGCGGCCTCGGCTCAGCCGTGAGGGGCGGCGCGGGGCGGGGCCGCCGGCGATGGTCCCGGCCCCATCCCGGCCCGCTCGGGGCGCTGGGAAAAAAGGAAAAATTGTAAATGGAGGGTAACGGTTGCTGGGGAATTTCCTTGGGAGTGATGGATCTCAGGCATGTGGGGTTTTGGAGGTGCAATCCCAGTTTGAGCCTTGGGCACCTGCGGGAGAAGAGGGCTCCTAAAGCCCGGAGCCCCAGCGGCTCAGGGGCAGACAAGGAACTGTCCAGGGAATGAGCAGCAAGTCCCCTCTGCCCCCGCCCTCACACTCGGGGTGGCGGCAGCTGCAGGTGCGAGTTGTGGCAGGACGGTGAGGGCACAGAGCAGCCCCAGGTGAGAGCTGTAAAGGAGAATGAGGGGGCAGTTCCTGCCGGGGCTGCTGAAGAGAGGAGCCTGCGCTCCCTTTGGCATGGAGCTGTGCGAGGAGAGGCTCTCTTTCTGCGTTCCTACAAGTGTCTTATGGAACGCCATTAAGAGCCTGTCACAGGGTCAGGGGGAGCACTTGGATGTGGAACATTGCTTCAGGAGGTGCCGAGGGACAAACCTTTGTGCCGAGCAGCAGCAGCAGCAGGTGAGCCAGTGTGGGTTTGTAGGGGGGACTTTTCTCCTTTGCCTTTTCAGTTCCATCTTGCCAATTTTTCCCTGGTGCTCCCAGAAGAAAAAGGAGTTGTGAGGATAAAAGGAGTTGAAATCGAGGGAAGAAACTCCTCTTCTGTTATTGTCTGTGTTTAGCCTGGAGGGAATCCTTCTTCACCTAATAAGTAGTGGCTTCTAAGAAGTAGTGGTACTTACATGTGGGGTTTTATTCAATATGATGTTCTTTGGTGGTATATAGTGTTTTGTTTGATTTCTTTTTGTTTGTTTGGTCTTATTTATGTGTAATTTGGTTTTTGAGTGAAAATAACTTTCACTCAAAGAAATTAACTTTTATGGGTGGGCTTGTTTGTATTTGAGGTAGAATTAATTCAAGTGGCTTTTTTGGATAGACTTCTGATATGTGTTATGGGGGTTTTGTATATTGTATTTAAGGATTCCAATTGGGGAAGGCTGGTCAAAGTTTGGGTGTTCTGTTATATGCAGTTTTAAATTTTTTTGCAAGTTTTTTCTGTTGAGTGGTTTTAAATAATTTATTGTGTAGCTTTATTTTGCTAATAGATAGTGTATGATGAGGCATATGGTGTATTTATTTCATGTTAGGTTTCTTAGTTTCCATGTTGATCAGATTGGTTTTGAACTGAGATTTGTTGTTGAATTTTTTTGGTCGTGTCTAATATTTTCCAAGGGTATGTCCCCTAAAGTTTCCAGTGGTGTAACCGGCTGTAGTGTGAGGTAGAGGGGAGGTTTTCATGTATTTAGTGGTGGCTTTTATCATGGGGAGTGTGTAGTGTTTGTTTTGGTGGGTTTGAGGCAATGTGATGTGGTTAATTTCTTCGGGTTTCCTAATGTTTATAATGGCATTATTGTTTGCTGTCTTATCGGGGTTTATTTATTCAGCTTGTTTGACTACAGTGTACGTTCTGTAGTTATGGATAATTTGGGAGATATTGTTTACAGTCAAATGGATCTTTTGGCTTTCTGTGTATTTATAGATGGTATTTTGTTTTGATGGTTTTGAGGCACTGTGGCTTTATGAAGTTAGGAGTAACTGTTTTTGGTGTTGTTAATCTCAGTGTATATGTGCTCTTGGGTTTTTTGTACTTTGACTTGTTTGTTATTGTCGTGGCTTAGGGTAAATATGGGAGGAATCTTTTGAATGGGGTTTTTTTGGAAAGTAAACCCAAAGGGCATCTCTCTTAAATTGGTTTGGGCAAGAACTTCTTTGGACAAAAGTGGACAAAGCTCAAGCTCTCACAAGGCTCAAGGATGAATAGCATGAAATAATGAAACTTCTTGCTATTTTTAAGTGAGATGGTAAAACTAGAAAGTCCTTGCTGTGGGTTGTAGCTGAGCTCCTTTGGTCTCTTATCAGCTGTTCCGGTGTTGATAAAATGCTGAGGCCCAGGCCCCGTGGGCTGCAGGGGCCAGGTCTCTGGGTTTTTGAGTGTGCAGCAGGTTTGCTCAGCCCTAAGGAAAAGGAAAACAACCAGTGCAGGGGACTTCTCTGCCCTAGCCAGCTGGAACTAAGAGCCAGGCAGCTCTCTGTGCTGCAGTCTGTCTGTGCTTGAGCTGAGAATATTGGAGAGGGAGTGCACAGGAGTGAGCACTCTCTTCTTAAAACAAACTGTGCACTTTTTCTTTTTTTTCCTTGCTTTGCCCTCAGAATTAGTCTTAACAGTAGTGAACGCAACATACAGCACAAACAGAACAGACAGCTGGCGATACAAGCATCAAAAACACACTCTAGGACAGTCATTTTGGCGGGGTTATTAGTTTTATTTTTGGGAGCATAGGCAAGGATATGGTGGATTTTTTTAGGTAGTTTTTTGGGGGTAGTGATGTTTATTTTTTTGTAATTTAGATTTTTTTTAAATGTTGTTAATTGGTTTGGGTTTTTTAGCTAATTTTGTCGGGTATTTGTTATTATTTTTGAGTTAGTATAGAGATAGAGTTTTGGTAGGTGGTTTTTTTTTTTGGTCATGTTTAGGGTTAGTTGTACGGTTTTCAGATGAGTAAGTTGGTTTTTAGTAAGTTTAGGTTTTGTAATTTGTTGTGTGGAATTCTATATGGTTGGGGTTTTTTTATTTTGTTCCATTTTTATGACGTGGTAAGAACTGCTAGTGAAAAGAGCATAGTGTGGTTGTTGGCTGGTAGTTGGTTTGTATGGTGGAGTTTATTAGTTTGTGTTTGGGTTTTTTGTTAATGAGATTAAGGGTTTTATTGGGTTAATTTGTAATTATTTTAAAGATTTTAGGGACATTTAGATTTTGATAGCATGCACTGTATGAAAGGAGTCATTTGTTTATGTGATATTGGTGGCATGGTGGGTAGAGGGCATTTTTCAAGTAGTTATTTTAAATGCTTGGAGTTTTTTGGAACTTGAAATACTTGTTTTGGAGGAAGTTTGTTTGGAATGTTTGGGGTTAGGTAAAATGGGATTATTTTATTTTTAAGGAGGTGTTTTTAGGTTTTATTGTAATTAAAAGCTGTGAATTTTTATTATGTTAGTAATAGACAGTAGGTTTTGATTCTGTATGTGGTGATGGGATTAGGGTATACGGCGTACTAGTGTTGAGTAAGGGTTTAAAATTTTGCGGTTTTGCTGTGTTAGGTGAAGGAATTTATGTACTTCAAAAGACAGGGGTTCTCTGCTTCTTATTTGATTATGGGCAGGGGTTTAGGTTGGGGGAGTTCTGGGTATATATTTTGGAGGGTTTTTGAGAGGATTGGACATGGGGTTATTTTAATGATATTCGATAGTTGGACTATGGGTAATAAGAGGTGGCTTCTTTTTGTGGGGTTTTTTTTTGAGTTTTCTTTTCCAAAATTCATTCATTTGTCCGGTTAGGGTAGTGGTGTTTCTGGTGCAACTGTAAGCATCCATTATTTTTTGTGTGTTTCAGGTGGTCTGCTCCTATTACACAGAGGCCCCCTCACCGACTGGCCAACAGATCTGCTGACATCATGCAACGATGTTTGGATTTTTTCTACAGTACCTGACTGAGAGACAGCAGCCTGGCGATAGCAGGAAGTTCTCAGAGGGAGATGCGGCCTTTTTTTGCATCCAACGCAGATTCCCATCCCTAGACTTCTGAGAGATAAGCGGAGGGCTCGGAGCCACGGAGGGAATTAAAGTGGGGTGCTGGGTCAGGAAGTCACCGGGAGGGGTTTTTGAGTCAGGTTTGGAGGTGGGTGTGTCCAAGATGTGACCCCTGAGGCTGTGCAAGGGTAGGTGTCACAGTGCTGAGGTGCGCAGGGCAGGGCAGTCCTGGTGGGTGTCGTGTCACTTGTCTGTTAAGCACTCTGTGTCTTTTGGGTGTGTCATGTGGTGTGTCTCTTGCCTTAGCCCTTCAAGGGCCTGTTGAAAGTGCCAGGCATCGTTCTTAACATCTCCCTGTTCCTTGGCCCGGAGCTGAACATTTGACTCGGGCGCTCAGACACGCACCAGAATCCATCTCTCTTCACAAGCATCCGGTCTGGTGCCTTTTCAGGTCTTGTTCTGAGCTGTGTCCACAGCTGTGCACTGCCGCCATCCATTCTGGAGGATCAGGTCTTGTAGGAATGCAAAGATAGGTAGAGGATTCTGACCGTAGGACTCCCGGGCATCCGTCTTTTTGGTTCTTGGGATAAGCCATCCCATTGGCATTACCTTCCCGCAGGGTTCTCTGAGCCTGGTCAGCTCACCCTCAGTCTTACCTCGGTCGTCTCATCCCGAGTTCTCTCGGTCCTTGCGGTCGTTCGTGTTGTGGGAGATTTCTGTCCCTGTTGTGTCCCCTCGTTTGTCCTGCCCTGTGTCACGGGTGTCTGTGTGTGTTTGGGCCGGAGCTGCTCTGCCTTGCTGCTCAGTCTGGGTGTAGGGATAAGAGGGTAAGGCCCGGGGACTTGGAATTTGTGACGTAGGGTGTAGCTGGCCTGTCGAGGGTATTCCTGGGTTTCCACAAGATGTCTGGAGCTGTCAAGTTACCCTGCAGCACTCTGACCTGTGTCCTCACTTTCTTTCAGATGCAGCTGGATAAAATCTGTGGCAGAGCACCCCATCCTTGGGTGAGGGGGCTCCCCCGAGAAGGTCAGTCACCGTTTGTGTTTACAGGGGAGGTGTAAATGGTGGCCATGTTACAGCACTGTTTTTTTCTTTGTTTTTAGGAGGTGAAGCCGGATATCAGCACTCCAGATGCAGTGGGCACGGTGAGCAGTGATGGGTGGGCAGAAGCAGTTGCTGGTTGCTCAAGCCTCACTCGCTGGTGAAAATCTAAGCCTCAGTTATTGTGTGTTTGGTGGTCCACTTGCATGACGCCGAGCTCCCCTCTCACCGACCGGACTACAGACCCGGTTCGCCTGGCTCGTGAGCCCTCCGGGAGCATTTCAGGACTCTGTGAGGAAGCCTTGATCTTTTCCCTTGGTGGGCACCATCCAGGTAGGCTTGGCTATCGGCCGAGCAGTTGGGGTTAGGATTCGGGGAGGAGGAGCGAGGGTCCCCTGGAGTTTCAGCAATGCCACGTCACCTTGCCCGCTCTTAACCCAGGCACAGCCCGTGACGTCGGCGTTGGCCTCTGGGCGCAGCTGGAGCACGGGGCCCGAGGACCCGGGAACGCTTAGGAGATGGTGAGTAGCAGAACTGCTGCTTTTTGGCCAATGTGCTGCTAAGATCACGCGTTCATCTTGGGTCACCTTTGTTGTAGCTGACTGAGACAGCAGCCCGGTGACACCAGGAATTTCACTGAGGGTGAGGCGGCCTTCTTTGGCACCCCAGACGTCCGAGAGATAAGTGGAGGGCTCCGGCTCACGGAGGGGATGAAAGCGAGGTGCCGGGGCAGGGGTCACCAGGAGGGGGTTTTGAGTCAGGTTTGGAGGTGGGGATGTCCAAGATGTGACCCCTCAGGCTACAGAGAGGGATAATCTCATTTTTAATTCCAATGCTGAGGTGAGCAGGGCAGAGCAGTCCTGGTGTGTGTCGTGTCACTTGTCTGTTGTGCCCTCTGTGTGTTTTATGTGTTTTGTCTTTCATGTGTTTTCCCTTAGCCCTTCCAGGGGCTTATCAAAACCCTGGCATCGCTCTCAGCATCTCTGGTCTCTGCGTTCCTCGGCCAGGTGCCTTTGACTCGGCTGCTCAGACACGCACCAGAATCCATCTCTCTTCACAAGCATCCGGTCTGGTGCCTTTTCAGGTCTTGTTCTGAGCTGTGTCCACAGCTGTGCACTGCCACGGTCCATTCTGGAGGATTAGGTCTTTTAGGAATGCAAAGATAGGTAGAGGATTCTGACCGTAGGACTCCCGGGCATCCGTCTTTTTGGTTCTTGGGATAAGCCATCCCATTGGCATTACCTTCCCACAGGGTTCTCTGAGCCTGGTCAGCTCACCCTCAGTCTTACCTCGGTCGTCTCATCCCGAGTTCTCTTGGTCCTCAGGGTCGTTCCTCTTGCCAAGAGATTTCTGTCCCTGTTGTGTCCCCTCGTTTGTCCTGCCCTGTGTCACGGGTGTCTGTGTGTGTTTGGGCCGGAGCTGCTCTGCCTTGCTGCTCAGTCTGGATGTAGGGATAATAGGGTAAGGCCCGGGGAGTTGGAATTTGTGACGTAGGGTGTAGCTGGCCTGTCGAGGGTGTTCCCAGGTTGCCAAAAGACGTCTGGAGCTGTCAAGTTACCCTGCAGCACTTTGACCTGTGTCCTCACTTTCTTTCAGATGCTGCTGGATAAAATCCATGGCAGAGCAGCCCATCCTGGGTGTGGGGGCTCCCCTGAGAAGGTCAGTCATTGTTTGTGTTTGCAGGGGAGGGAGATGTAAATGGTGGTTATCTTACAGCGCTGTTCTTTGTCTTTATTTTTAGGAGGTGAAGCCAGATGTCAGCAGTCAAGTGAACGTGGGCACGGTGAGCGGGGATGGGTGGACAGAGGCACTTGCTATTGCTCTGGTCTCCCTTGCTGGTGCAACTCTAAGCATTTGCTATTCTTTTCTTTTTCTTTTAGGTGGTCCTTTTGCCAGATGTGCAGGCCCAGGATGCCAGAGGCCAGATGGGTGCCACTTTAAGCTGTCCTTGTGGCATGCTTCAGTCAGAGCGGGGAGGTTGCTGTTTCACAGTAACTCAGCATGCTGTTTTGCTTTTTTATTTCTCTGCAGGCGCTGCTGCTGTCCCAGGCGTGCCGAGGAATAGAGGGAGCGGGGTGAGTTGGCGTTTAGGCAGGGTGACCCCTAAGGTGAGCGGCGTGCAGCAGTGGCTAGGCGTGTACCTTTTCCTTTTGCGGGTACCCTCCGGGCAGCCTCTGGAGTGGAATGAAGATCTGAGGGGGGAGGCAGGACAGGTGGTGTGGAAGGGCCCCGGGGATTAGTCTTCTGGAGGAGGATAGTCACATCTTCTGGTTTGTGACCCTAGGTAGCGTGAGGAGGCGCGGAGCTCGAGTCTGGATACGGCAGCGGATGCAGAGAACGTCTCGACGTCCACGGTGCCGACACGTTCGTTTCTGTCAAGGATGGATTTTGTCTGCCTGTCTTCCAAAAGCTAAGTGTTGGAGCCGTGGGTGGGACAAGGGGAAAAACCTTTTCAGTCCCAGGTGGCAAGTTGAGGTTCTTTAGAGGGGAGGGCCCTAGCGTGATGGACCCCTCAGCAGTAAAGGGGGAGAGGGTTTCTCCTCAGCAGCACCGGAGCCTTTGCTGGGCAGGGCAGTTCAGAGCCATCTCTGTGTTCTGGGGAGCTTCACACTGTTGGCCTTCGCTTAGAGTCCGCAGGGTTGGGGTGCGGTGGGGGATTCCTGGCCTGGCTCACCCTGGGATGCCTGTCCTTGGAGCATCCTGCTAAAGGACCATCGCTGGTTCCAAGGTGTAGGGCCGTAGGGTTCAGCAGGAGGAGTTTGCAGTGACACACAGAGACTGAGGGAGGACTCGAGAGGTAAAGGACTCAAGGGCTAGAGCACACAGTGAAAATCAGGGGTACAGGCTAGGATAGAAGTCAGAGTACAGGTGTACCAGCCCTCACAGCACCGCTACCAGCCGCGTTTACCTGAGGGCAGGTGCAGGCAGGAGCTGTAATGCAGGACAATGATGCCAGAAGCCCTGAGAGGTGCAGGCAGTAAGGCTAGGGCTAGGCAGGAAGTGACAGTGGGGGGACAGAGTCCTCAGGGTGGAGTTGACTGGGCATGTCCATCCTGCGATCCCTGTCCTGCTGCAACCAGGGATGCTCACAGCCCTAATGGGGGCTGAGCTCAGTGCCAGTAATGCCTCCAACACCTTGGCACCGCAAGAGTCAGCCTCTGAGCACAGCCAGAGCGTGCTGCCCGAGGACCCAGGCATGCTTAGGGGACGGTGAGTAGCAGAATTGGCAGATTTTGGCTGATCTGCTGCTAAGGTTATGCTTTGCTATTTGATTTTCTTTATTGTAGCTGACTAAGAGACAGCAGGGCAGAGCAGTCCTGGCGTGTGTCGTGTCACTTGTCTGTTGTGCCCTCTGTGTGTTTTGGGTGTTTTGTCTTTCATGTCTTATCCCTTTGCCCTTCGAGGGCCTTATCAAAACCCTGGCATCGCTCTCAGCATCTCTGGTCTCTGCGTTCCTCGGCCAGGTGCCTTTGACTCGGCTGCTCAGACACGCACCAGAATCCATCTCTCTTCACAAGCATCCGGTCTGGTGCCTTTTCGGGTCTTGTTCTGAGCTGTGTCCACAGCTGTGCACTGCCATGATCCATTCTGGAGGATTAGGTCTTTTAGGAATGCAAAGATAGGTAGAGGATTCTGACCGTAGGACTCCTGGGCATCCATCTTCTTGGTTCTTGGGATAATCATCCCATTGTCATCTTCTTGCTGCAGGGTTCTCTGAGCCTGGTCAGCTCACCCTCAGTCTTACCTCGGTCATCTCATCCCGAGTCCTCTTGGTCGTTCTTCTTGCCAAGAGATTTCTGTCCCTGTTGTGTCCCCTCGTTTGTCCTGCCCTGTGTCACGGGTGTCTGTGTGTGTTTGGGCCGGAGCTGCTCTGCCTTGCTGCTCAGTCTGGATGTAGGGGTAATAGGGTAAGGCCCGGGGAGTTGGAATTTGTGACGTAGGGTGTAGCTGGCCTGCCGAGGGTATTCCCGGGTTGCCGAAAGATGTCTGGAGCTGTCAAGTTACCCTGCAGCACTTTGACTTTTGTCTGAACTTTCTTTCAGATGCTGCTGGATAAAATCCATGGCAGAGCAGCCCAGGGACCAGTCACTTGTGCCTGACACAGCTCCCCACTGAGGGTACTTGGGAAAATGAGTAGAGTTGTCCTGGAGTTTTAAAAATTTTTTAAATTTTTTAAGCTTTCTACTAGGTTTTAATCATCAACTTGGTTAAAATTAATAGTTATGGAATAAGTCATATTGTTGGCATTTTCTTCTTGAAAACATGAGGGGCTGGTAAGTTACAGGCTCGAAAGGCAGCAGTTTTTTTAATAGCTGTGAGATTTATATCTTGATTTTGAGACTCTCTGTTGGATAACTGTGTGGTTAAGTCTTATTTTGAAGTTAGCTGCTTCAATAATGAATTTATACTGCAAATACCCTCTAATGTCAGAAGGTTAAAGCCCCAACACCAGCATGCGACCTACTTAATTTTTAGCAGCAAAAATTGATCTTTACTAGACTAAAACCTTCATTTTGAAGACATAACTTCACAGACAACAGGTCTCCCCAGGAGCTGTGTGGGGCGGTGCTGGGGGAAGAAAAACAGGGTCAGGAATGTGTGGGGCAGAGCTGGGGAGAAAAGATTTAGAAAATCTATGGGACTGAAATGGGGTCAGGATGTGGGGCATGATTGTGATCTGTGGGGCAGGGAATGTGTGGGAATGATGTTCCCTGCCCACACATTCTGGCCCCACAGATTTCTCTGACCCCATTTTTCTGCCCCACACATTCCTGCCCTACAGAAGTTCAGGTGTCGAATACAAGTGAGTCTGGAGTTTCTCTGCATCTACTCCCACAAACTACAGGTGACTCTTGGATAGGAGGATGTAGACCTGTTGAATTCCCACTTCCCTTTAAAATCAGAGCAGAGGAAGCAGATTTTAAATCATCATTCCATGAACTTCCCCTGACTCGATGACTGTGCCAAAAGTTTTCAGTGTTAGGAATTTGTGAGCTTGTTTTCCAGGCAAGCTGGGATTTTGGTATTATTCCTTCCTTTTATTTGATGTTTCTCCTCTCTCTGGTTTTAGGAAGGGAATGTTTATTGCAAAGGCTAGTTTTCCATCCTGATTGGGATTTTGGTACGTGTTAGGGCACGTTTCCAAGGAAATATACCAAATTAATGTTGGTAAATCAGGCGTTGTTCAGCACCGTACCCACAGAATTCTGCGAATTCCCAGCAAAACTTGCCAAGTGTTTCATGGCCATGATTCATCTCTTTGTAAAGTTCAATTTGCTGCATTTGTAATTCCATGGATCCCCTTAAAACTTCAGTCCTGGCCTGGCTGCTCTTCCTGGGACACAGTGAGGTGGTTCTTTCCTGCCTTGGCACACGTGTGGCTGCTCGTCCAGAGTGAGCTTCCCGCTAAGATAGAATTTGTTTGCAAGCAAAACTGGGCATTGTCTAGAAAACCTTAGTTTGTGGGAGGCACTGGGTTTGTTTTCCATATTGCAGCCTAATCCAGGACACTCCTGGAGCTGTGTTAGGCAGGGGCAGGAGGGCAGAGCTGCATTTATTTAATTTTGTATTTTATTTATTATGTTTTATTTTGTCTTCTTTATATTTTTTTGTGTTGTTTTCGTTAGTATTGTGTTTTTAAAACGTTTTTCTTCTTCTTTTTTAATTTTAATTTTTAATTTTCTTTTATTTTTTACCTAATTTTAATTACTTTAAGTCATTTTAGTTTTTTATTCAATTTTCTTTCTTTTTATTTTTAATTTTATTTTTTTACTTTTAAATTTTTTTTCCTTTTTATATTTAATTTTGTTTCTTATTTGATGTATTTTTGTTTTATTTTTTCATGTTTTCTCTGTTCCTGTTTTCCCCAGACTCTTTCTTTCCCCGGGGCTGTGGAAGTTTGGCTGCTGGCAAGAAAGAAGTTGAGAAACGACCTCCCCGTGCCCTGGACGTGTGGATAGAATGGAGGGCGCAGTTCAGCAAAAGCTCCGTGTTTTCTGCTCGGGTCAAACAGCTGAACGGAGAAAGCCCTGAACCCCCCGGGGCCCTTTTATTCCTTTCAGCCCCCGAACAGGTCTCGTCCCACCCGTGCACAGAATCGCCAGCAGCAGCCTGATGTCGGGGTGTATTTCAGAGGCAGCCACAAAACAAAGTCGACGCTTTCTTTTGTAACTCCCCGAACCTCCTTGGTTATTATTATAGCCATGGTGGAATTAATTTGTTCTTTTAGTAAACATTCTGTATAAAACACGTACGATATCTAATGCCTATGTCTCTTTGAAATAAAAGTATTCTGCAGCTCCGTGATTGTTTCCAGGATGACGTTAACCCCCCATCTACAAACTAAAGGGAGGAGTTCCCTGAAGGAGATGGGCCTTCTCCTGAGATGACATTACTAATGACTCAATGCTCCTCGCCTGACTGAGCCTTTATCCACACTCTGCCCCGTGGCCGTGGGTATGCCGAGTTCCCGAAAAACTAATCAGAAGTATCGGCTCTGCCCCGAGCCCCAATCAGCAGAGCAGCAGAGAAAAGAAAAGAAATGTAAATTTGAAAACAGAGTAGACAAGTAGACAAGCTGCAGAGTAGACAAGAGAAAGAGGCAACCTTTTCCTCAAGCAGAGACTGTCTGGGGCAGAATCTGTGAGCGGGGAGGGGTGCGGCTTTGCAGTCACACCTGAGGTGTGCACCCAGCATTTAATCCCGGGGGCTATATGCTGTCCCATTGCTGTTGGCTTTTTCCACAAAATACTGATTCACAGAATTCTATTAATGAATTGGCACTTTTAAATGAAACTGGACTCGTTATTTATAACTTTTATTAACAAAGAAGTCCAAAACAAAACCCCCCACAACCACTCCCCCAGAACAAAACACTGAAAGAGAAAATAGGCCGATATTATTCAAATAAAAATTAAATCTTGACCCCATAGAGACCCAGGTGCATTTAATCCTAATTAAGTGTGGGTCTGATGTGTTAGGTTGATGATTTCATCTAGTTTAAAATACTGTTTATTTGTTAAGGTGTTAAACACGAATTAAAAAAAAAAGTTAAAAATAGAAAAATATAATTAACCAAAATAGAAAAATAAATACAAAAAAATCAGTAATAAAAATAAGTACAATATATGCTGCTACATGTTAAATCTATTTGCAATGTATTACGTGCAGTAGACATAGATATGAATAAAAAAGATGAATGGTAATGAGAAATAAAATATAAAAGAAAATAAATACACAAAATATTGGGACATAGCTTAAATGAAAGGCTTTTTTGGTTTCAGTTTGGCTGATGGCTGGGTTCTTGCAGTTGCGGTTGGGGGTCTTTTGGGTCGTTTATTCCAGAGGATGTTCGGAAGGGCATTTTTGGCCGCGCGCTTCTTTGCCTCCCGCTGTGCGCCGCTGCCCCGGGCCGGGCTGTGCGGCGGTGCTGCCACCGTGTGGGCAGAGAGCGGTACTGCAGCTCCAGCCCGCGGCAGCCCCGGGCTGCGCTCAAGGCGGTGCTGCCACCGTGTGGGCAGAGGGCGGTACTGCAGCTGCTCCCCGTGCCCGTCAGCGAGCCGCACGGCAGCCCCGGGCTGTGAGCTCGAGGGCAGTGCTGCCGCCCGACCGTCCGAAGATCAAGGCCAAAATGGCGGGAAAAATGCAGGGACCTCCGGGTGCGTGATAGCCGGCTGCCTGCGCGCGACACGGATCACGGCGCCGCCTGGAGGCAATTTTCCGTCCCGTTTCCAGAACGTACGGACGTGGGTTGCGGGTTCAACCGCGCCGCGGCAAGGTTCAGTCTGTCGATTTAGTCAGGCGCCTGAGTAAACACCTATAGGGGGACCTTAGTGGGGTGCCACAACCAAAATGGCGGCTCGGCGCGCGGCGCTCGACCTTTCCAAAATGGCGGCGCGGCGTAAAAGGCGGGAAAAGCGGAAAGTGCAAGGACCCCATGTTTGTCTACCCAACTGCCTGTGCCAAAAGCCGACTGCGGCGCCGCCTGAGAGCAATTTTCCGCGGTGTTTCTAGAGTGTGCGGACGTGGTCTGTGGGTTCAACCGCGCCGCGGCTGGGTTTGTTCTGTCGATTTAGTCAGGCGCCTGAGTAAACAGCCATTAGGGGACCTTAGTGGGGTGCCACAAAAAAGATGGCGACGGGACCGGAAGTGGCTTCACCCACAACCAAGATGGCGGCGCGGAAGGGCGGAAACACCCGAATGTGGCCGAACACCCGAAATTAGCCGACGTCTGACGGAAATCGACGACTTTCACCGAACAGCCGAAAATAGCCGACGTCTGACGGAAATCGACGACTCTCGGCCGGCAGCCGAACCCAGCCGACTTTAGCCGACTTGAACTGCGTGCAGCCGGACGCAGCCGCGGTCAGCCGAGCCGAGCCGAGCCGAGCCGAGCCGAGCCGAGCCGAGCCGAGCCGAGCGGAGGGCGGTTCCGGGGCGGCCCCGGGCCGGTGTCGGGCGTCACCGCCCCTGCCCTCGGTGGGCAATTCGAAGGCCACGTGGGCGGCTGCTGCCCGGGCGGGACACGCTGGCGCTGTGGCCGGGGCTGGAGCACTCGCTGTCGCTGCTGGAGCCGGGCGTTGGGTGGCGAGGACGGCGGCTGCATGTCCTGCCGTGCGGTGAGTGCCGGCCTGGCCACCCGCCGCGGGCCCGGAGCCGCAGGTCTCCGAGCTGCTCGGAGAGTGCGGGTGGGGAGAGCCGCTCGTGGCTGGGCACAGTCCCGGGGCAGTCGCGGCTTCCCGGGGAAGGCGCCGAGGAGAGCGCCGGCAAAGGGCGCGGGGCGCTGGCGTGCCCCCGGGGGCCCCCGGAGCATTGACTCGGGGGGGTCTGTCCGAGCCGCTTATGGCGTGAGGGACGAGGGATTTCTCACAAGGACACGGAGTGAGCCGGACAAGGGGAACGGCCTCAGGATGAAGGGGGGCGGGTCTAGATTAAATATCAGGAGGAAATGGTTCCCTGTGGGGGCGGTGGGGCCCTGGCACGGGGTACCCCGAGAAGCTGTGGCTGCCCCGGGATCCCTGGCAGTGGCTTGGACGCTGGGGCTTGGAGCAGCCTGGGCTAGTGGAAGGTGTCCCTGCCCTGGGCCGGGGAAAACCTTAGTTTGTGGGAAGCACTGGGTTTTTTTTTTTGTTTTGTTTTGTTTTTTCCATATTGCAGCATAATCCAGGAAACTCCTGGAGCTCTGTTAGGCAGGGGCATGAGGGCAGAGCTGCATTTGTTTAATTTTGTGTTATGATTTTATTTTTTACTTTTTTTTTTGTATTTTTTATGTGTGTTTTTTGTGGGTTTTGTGTTGTTTTCCTTAGTGTTGTATTTTTAAAACGTTTTGTCTTTCTACTTTTTAATTTTTTTTTTTATTTTCCATTATTTATTTTTTACTTAATTTTTAATTACTTTTAGATTTTTAAGTTTAGTTTTTATTCCATTTTATTTTTTGTTTTTCTTTTATTACTTTTACATTTTATTTTCTTATTCTATTTTAATTTTATTTCTTATTTTATATATTTTTGGGTTTTTTTTTTTTTCATGTTTTCTTTGTTCCTTTTTTTCCCCAGACTCTTTTTCCCCCGAGGATGTGGAAGCTTGGCTGTTGGCGAGAAAGAGGTTGAGGAGCTTTTGCAAATGCCGGAATTCTGGCTGAAAGATGAGTGCTCATAATTTACACTGTGTAAAGGAATGCTTAAAAAAACTCTAATGCCTGTTTTTTTTTTTTTTTTTTTTTTTTTTAAGGAAAGGCATGGGGAGAGGTCCTTCCTTTTATTTTCTTCCAAATAAATGTTCTTTCTTCCTTACAGCACGGTAGAAGCCCTGTTCTGCTCTGGCTGCTGAAGGACCCTTGGCAGCATCTCCGGGCGCACCTCAAGGCATCTCGACTCCAAGAGAGATCTGTTCTCTTTCCGTATTGACTCTGTTGAAAGGTAAACGCAGAATGCTGATGGGTCGGCCCCTCCAGCTCCACTGCACTCAGCGGGCGTCGCACGGAGGGTGCTCCTGTCCTGTCTCTGGCAAGGCTGGAGGTGGCTTTTTCTGCTGCCCTGTCCCAGAGTGGTTTTCTGTATTGCTGCTGTTGGCGTCGTAGTGCTGAGCTGTGAGGAACGTCACCCGTGTAAGGCAAATCCTAGGCAAAAAGCCCAAACAAACCAACCGTGTCTGCCTTTTGTATGGGAAACTGCACTCCAGCCAAGCAGCTATCACCAGGCCCAGGGCACAGGAGGGCTCCTTCCCGTTAGATGGGAAGAGCACGCAAACCAAGCCCCGAAGGGGCTCGGCTGGAGCCTGTATGGGGTCAGCATTAGCAGTGGGAAGGGTGGCCAGAGGGGCTCAGGCAGGACTTGGGCTGGGTCTGACCTGCACTGGCCACATTTGCTCTGTCCTTGCTAAGGTGGGCAAAGGCAAATCTGACAACTGAGTATGTGCTTGAGACTCTCACTCAGCTGTCTGAGAATCTGTCTAGAAAATGGAAGAGTGCTTGGGTTTAGTTTGGTGTATAGCACTTCAAAGTGGTCTTCAGATATTCTTCAGTGGCTGTATCCCGAATGAAGGCTCCACGCCAGAGTTGTTTTGTGCGAGCATTGTTCTACTAGACAGTGGTTGTTCATCTGGACTGGTTTTAATGTCTCTGTTTTTTTCTGAAGTTCCCATTTATTCTGCTACGTTGCTGTGGATGTTCACCCTCGTACTCTGGACGGTGGTTTGGGGATTTTTTTTCTTAATTCCACAGCTATTAGTTTGGTGTTTGTTTGGGGTTTTTTTTCCCCCATGGCAGTAAAATTCTCTAAAGCACTAAGCTGGCTGCAGAATGGCATTTTCTTGGAGAGTAATGCGGCTTCTCCCAGCCAGCGCTGCAGTGTTCTTGGTGTCTTGGTGCAATTTTTCAGTGTGTCCTGTAGCCCCAGAATCCATGGCTATCCCTCGGGGTTCTGAAGGAGTGCTGTTATTAGGATTTTTGGCCTCAGAGTGGGAAGTGCAGGATCGGAACTGTGGCATCTCAGCTCTGTTCTAGGAACCCTGGAAAAGCATGCTCTTATTCGTGAGGGGCCACTAACTCTTGAAAGTCGAGCCGTCTTGCAAGAGGCACTGCAGAGGGGGAGATTTAACCTTATATCATTCTTTGTTGAAATCACCTCTGTGAAACCTTAGTAGACTTCAGCAGTTTCTGCAGAACAGCTGGTTTCACCCAGAGCAATTCAGTGCATTGTTCCATGCACCGGACTGCTTCACGTGATTGGTATTTTGTGTTATGCAGGATCTTCAGCAGCTTTGCCTTCGGTTTTCGTGGCAATTAGCATTTTGTGCTTCTCGGGCACAGCATTGGGTTCCTATTTATGTGTCCATCATTTGATAGGTTGTTTCCACTTAGTTCTGATTCAGTTCTCCAGATCTTGACTTAACTTTGAGTCATGTTTCTTCTGCCTTTTGTGCAAGTGGACTTAATGCTTTTTCTGCAACTTTTTATTGAAATATCAATCATAAACTAATCCTGATAAATCAAGTCGATGTTTCGCTCTGGTAAAGTCTTGTGACTACCTTGGCAGGTAGGAGGAGTTGGGAGCAAATAGTATAAGAAAGTTGACTGTAGAAGCTGAAGGTTGTCCAGCAAAAGCTGAGTGTATGTCTCTGACACCTAGCAAGGCTGGAAAGGGTTCCTGCGTGCACAGTGAATGTTAGAGTGGGCTGAGCTTTCAAAGTGTGAACAGAGCAAGGAAAGGATCAAAGGAAAAGAATTGGTGACGTGAGATCAGATTAGAGCCCTTTCTGACGTCCACGCGTGCTCTTTGTGCTGTCCAATTCTGCGTGTAACCGAGTACAGGCGTTCCCTTGGCTCTTTTGCAGGTAGACAGGATGCTCCGAGCTCTGGAGACAAGACTGCCCACGCTTGAGTCGCGGGTGGCTGCTCTGCACGGGCAGGTCCGAGAGGAAACGCCTGTGGAGCTGCAGGAGAAGGGCGAAGGTGAAACTTGGCCCCGGAAGCCCCTGGGATCTGCGGGAACGTTGCGAGGGCCGTGAAAGAGCCGAAAGCCCTGGGTGGCCCGTGCCGCGGGGCAGAGGTGCTGGCCGAGGGTGGGCCCCAGCCGAGGAGCTCCTCTTGTGTCCCTTCAGAGGATACCCCCAGGGGCTTTGCTCTCGATAAAGGCTTCTGAGCAGTCCATCTGTAGACTTCTGGTTTAATGTAAGAATTTATTTAAATTTTTCTCTCTGAAAGCAAAGCATATGCCTCCTGACTTCCCTGCTATTCAGTATCTGCTGAACTGGCTGTGCATTTTCCTGAGCTGATGAGAAACCTCCCTGTGATTCTGTAATCTGCAAAGGAACAGCACTAAGTCACTTTTTTTTTTTTTTTTTTTTTTTTTTTCTCCATAGCTTTAGCTTGACTTGTGCTCAAAGACAGGAACGACTCAACAGCTTTATGTGGTGACTCGTTAGTTTGGGGAGTTTTTGCAAGTTCAGCGCGGGAATATGATAGAGGAAAAGGCTTGTTTTTGCAGCATTAGGTAAATGCTTTTGCACGAGGTGTTGAAGGTCAGTTGTTTTACAACTTCAAAGGGAGGCAAACCAAACCAGGCTGATGGCGACACTCCTTTAAGCAAGGCTGGGTATGTATTTGGGCAATTATTTCAGCAGTTTTTGTGGTGTTAATGCTGCTGTTTTGGTTGTGTTTGGTTCTCTGTGCATTTGACTAATTGTCAGTGTTTCTCATGGTGTTTTTCAATAAAAGCAAGCAGTTGTGTGTGGTACAAAGCAAGAAGAATCTCAAAAAGCGGTTTGGGTTTTGTTGGGTTGCTGTTACCCAACACTACTTAGCTTTACTACTGTGAGTTTTGAAGTTTTCTCCAGCAACTCTGCTTGAATTTCCCCATTCTGCCTCACTGGTAGACACTGTATCTCTTAGAAGAGCTTCTCCCTTCCATCCTCACTGCCCTGTTTTGAAGTAGTGCTCCAGTTTCGCCTGTGGTGATGGGGCTCAGATGCTTTTCCGGTCAGGTGACTAAACCATTTTGTTAATGACATAGCTGTAAGCCAGAGGAGCTGACATTACTCCAGTGTAATTTGTGAGGCAGTTCCTGCTCGAACAAGTGTTTGCATGCTGCTCAGCAGCAATAGATCTCCTTCTGGATGTTTGAAGGTGAGAGAAGAGAGGGTTGCATCCCAGGAGCCTGATTTTGGAATGCTTTATGGAATTGGCCGAGTAGCTTTTACTTCGGGGGGTTCCATAGTCTGCCCTTGGCAGCTCTAGCCTGTGCTTCACCTTTGAGTCTTCAGTCCACAGAGAAATGGACCTTGGGGGAAGATCTTACAGCTCTACTTATGCTTTATGAATGAGGACGATTTTCTGGAAGTAGGCTGTCCATTCTGACCCATTTTCTTCTCTCTCCTTGCAGACTGTACTGCTGAAAGGCTGAGATGAGGAGAGGCTCTGCAATCTCTGGGTCTCCATGTCTTCCTGAGGCTGAAGCCATGTTTGCTGTCAACGATGACACAGTGGAAGGTGTTAAAACCTTCCTTGAAATCCTTGTTGTTTTTTTTTTTTTTTTCCCCTGAATCCCAAGACTCTGTCTGCAGCTGTGCCCTGTCTATTTCTTAAAAGAGTTTCTGAGTTTAGAAAGGTTTTTACATTCTGCAATATTTATATATAACTCAATTTAAAAGAACCTTGCTGCATCAATGTGGTGTTAATTACGCTGTTTGAGTTGGTTAATTAAAAGAAATTATTGGTTAGGGGTTTGAGCATCCCTTGGATGGCCCTTGGAGCAGGCAGCTCTTGTTTAATGTCTCTTAATTTCTTTAATGTCTTTCGATTATTTCTTAAGCAATTACTGCAATTAGGATATAGAGTCAAGACAACAGCATTTCTGCCTTGTTGGATGGGGAGGTCCAGGCCCAGTTCCTTGGAGAGATCGAGGGGAGGGAAAGCTGAGCCTCGGGCTGGGTTTTGGCAGTGGGAATTTGGTGAGGAAGAAAAGATCCCCCAAGGAGTAATTAAGGCCAGTTCTGCTGGCTTTGGGTGTTTCTACTGGCAAAAAATCATCCTGGTTCAACGGGACTCGAAGAAGCAGGGGTATGTGCCAGGGGGCCTGTGCTGGGACCCCCAAACCCTGGTCAGGAATGCTGAGCAGTGTCAGCTCCAGAGGAACAATAGAGAGGGGGCTGTGCTGGGAGCCCTCAAATTCCAGTCAGAGATGCTGGACACCTTTGGGACGCTACTGAGAGGCTCCAAGGTCTGATGCGCCTCGGTCCGGCCCCGCTCCCCGGTTGGCCTGAGGCGTCGCTCCCGCCGCCGCCCATTTGGGAAGCGGCGGAGCCGTGGCCCCGCTGCCGCGGCCTCTGCGGCAGGTGCTGCTGGGGCCCGGGAAGGACGGCGGGAGCTCCCCGTTGAGGTCCCGGCCGGGAGTTCCCTCTCCCAGGGCACCGGGGAGACGGCGGGGGGGGGGGCGGAACCGCGGGAGCGGGGCGTGAGGGGACAGCGGGGGGGGGGGGGGGGACGCGGGGGGGCGGGAACGGGCGGGCTGGGATTGGCGGGGCCGGCGCCGCCTCCGCTTGTGATTGGCTGGGCTGGGCCGGCCTGGGGCATAAATAGCGTGTCCTGAGGCGACGGGGGCGTCAGTTCGGCGGCGGAGCGGGGAGCGGCGGCTGGAGGTGCGCGGTCGGAGGAGCGGCGCTGCGGCAGGACGGGGTCCCGGCGGCTGCCGATCCGAGGAGCTGCGGTGAGCACGGACGCGACTCCGGCGTCTGGGGGCCGGCGGTGCCCAGTTCTTTCGGCCGCGCCCTGGCTCGGGCGGCCGGAGCTGGGTGCGGGGCTGGTGCTGTACAGGAGGACCGGAATCGGCTACCAGGGGCGGGCGAGAAGCGCTTCTGTGGTTTCTGGATTTAAAGTACTGTTTAAAATATCGGAATTAAAGCTGTGCTTTTTGGGTTTTTTTGTTATTTCGTTTTTATTAAAAGTAACTGTATTTTGCTTCGTTTTTACATCCTTTCATTATTTTGCTTCTTTTAATATTTTGGTTTGGTTTGGTTTTGCTAGATCTTTCTTAATTGAGTGAAGGTTGTAGGGCTGGGGCTGAAACAGTGGTTGTGGGGCCAGTGGAGACATGAAGAGCCAGGGTGTGGAATAAGGACCTTGGCCCTAGAGGCAGGCCCCAAAAACCATGTGGAGCAATGGAAGTGCTGGGACTGGATCAGTGCCACGGGAGAAGGGGGAGGGGGCTGCAGTTCAGGGCCTGCAGGAGATGCCCGGGGGGGGCGGTTACCAGCCCTTGCCCTGTAGCACCAAGCAGAGGCTGAGGGTGTGGGGGCTCGGAGGGCTCCAGGGCCCAAGAACCAACCTAAGGGCACCTTTTGGGATCGGGGAGCAGTGGCTCTTCCGAGGCGCTGGTGCTGCCTGGGGGAAGTGAAAGGGGCCTTTGGGCAGGTGCTGAGACCCAGGGGGAGGGGGAAGATAGATGTTTGGCTTCAGGCTTCAAGTGTTCCCGAAGTTGGGAACCTAGGAGGGTGGGTGGTAGAGCTCCTAAAGACGTTGAAGTGATGATAATAACTGACTTGTGGCCTTACCAACAGCGCCGGGCTGCAGTGAGAAGCAGTAACAGCTTTTAGCAGCAGGCAGTGGGAAGCTGAACAGCTGGAACTGAGACAGCAGAGCTGGAGCAGACACAGACATGGTAGGGTTTGGGGTAAAACCCCTGTGGGGCTGGGATGGGAATTGTGTGGCTGGATCCGAAATGACTGTAAGAGCTGGGATAGAAACTGCAGAGCACTTCCTGCAGTAAGAAGTAGCAAGTTGGGGCTGAAATATGGGTACAACAGCGGTGCTGAAACAACACAGAGCTACACGTAAAAATCATAACCTAAGGAAAAAACAGCAGCGTTCTATGCCACTACGGGGAAGATGTGGAGAGACGTGAAACAGAAGAGCTGGCCGTGAAATAAAGCTTGTGGGGTCAAGAGCTGAAATCACTGGGGGTGTGAAAGTTAATCTAGGGCTGGAGCTCAACTCTCTTTTAGCGTGGCAGAGAAACTCTAAGGCTGACGTACAGGCTCTAGGGTTTGAGTGCTGAAACGTCTGTAGAACTGTGGTACTGATGTTGGGACCGGCTCTTTAGCCTGAAAATGGGAGAGGGGCCGTAGAGCTGAAAGGGGATTGCTCTAAGGTATCTCGTGAAGTGCCGACGCTGCTGGGGTACTGCCTGGGTCTGGGATAGCCACTGTAGGGCTGTGGCTGAAATCGCTGTGGGGCCTGGGATACTGATTGTGGGGCAGGCGTCCGGGCTGCAGGGTGAGAGCTGAATTGCTGCCGGGCTGGTGGGGCCAAGATGAAGATGCTGCCCCTTCGACGGCGGGGGAATTTCAGCTGCCGGAGTCGGAGAAACGCACACGTGGAGCTGGAAGGAGCGAGCTGGCCGTGAAATAAAGCTTGTGGGGTCATGAGCTGAAATCACTGGGGGTGTGAAAGTTAATCTAGGGCTGGAGCTCAACTCTCTTTTAGCATTTGAGCATGTCGTGGACGGCCATGGTGCTGGCCCCTCCTATTTAATGTCTCATCATTAAGTTAATGTCTTTGAATTACTTTTTATGCAATTACTGTGATTAGGATATACAATAAGGACAAAAAAATTTCTGCCCTTCTGGATTGGGAAATCCAAGCCCAGGTCCTTGGAGAGATTGAGGGGATGGGGAGCTCAGCCTCAGGCTGGGTTTTGGCCGTTGGCATTTGGTGAGGAAGAAAGAGAGTTTCTTCCAGAAAGTGGGCAATGCCAGTTCTGCTGGCTTTGGGTGATTCTACTCCCCAAAAACTGATCCTCATTAAACGGGACTTGTAGAAGCAGGGGCATGTGCCAGGGAGCCTCTGCTGGGACCCCCAAACCCTCTTCTTTAGGGATGCTGGGAAGTGTCAGCTCAAGAGGAGGAACACTACACAGGGGCTGTGCTGGGACCCTTCAAATGCCAGTCCGAGATGCTGGGCACTGCTGGACCGTTGGGACGCTACAGGGAGGCTCCACTGCCTGATCCAGAGAGTTCTACAATTATTTTCTGTCGTGCTTAGAATCTGGCAGGTCATTATAGCCACAACAGGTTGAAAATGCCATCTGAGCAGTTGCAGTCACAGACGATCACACAGAAGCCAGTCTGGGAGAGGAAATGTGCTGCGTCATAGATTTATTTTTCCCAATGCGTTTTGAATTTATAGCAGAATCTCTTCTCTCCCCTCGGACCCCGTATCCTTCAATTTTGAGTTTTCTCATAAAGAATTTACTGCCTGTGCTGAAAAAACAATTCCCCGGCCCCGCGGAGAGCGGCGGGGTTTGGGGAATCCTGGGGCCAGCACGGGGGATCCCCTCGCCCCGGCCGGTCCCACCCCCGACCCCCGTCTGGCTCCGCGCAGGGCCGGGAGCAGCCTCGGCTCAGCCGTGAGGGGCGGCGCGGGGCGGGGCCGCCGGCGATGTCCCG
>NC_089145.1:63407976-63423007 GCF_009819655.1 Sylvia atricapilla
AAAATGGCCCCAAATTAACCCCCAAATCATCCCAAATTTGGCTAAAAACTGGCCCAAAATGCAGTCCAAACTTCAGCCCAAAGAGTCCCAAAATCAGCCCCAAAACAAGCCCCAAATCACCCTAAATGTGGCTCAAAATTGGACTAAAATTCAGCCCAAAATTCAGCCCAAACAATCCAAAAATTAACCCCAAATTCCGCAGAAATTGCCCCCAAAATGAGCCCACATCACCTCCAAATTCTCCTAAAATTCAGCCCCCAAATCTGCCCAAAATTCAGCAAAAATTAGCCCAAATGGTTCCAATTCCAGCCCAAAAATCAGACAAAACCACTTCTACAATCAGCCCCAAACCCACCCAAACATCTACTCCAAATGCTCCCCAAATCAGGCCAAAATTCAGGCCCAAATGACCCAAATTTCTCCCAACAGAGCCCAAAAATTACCTCAAAATCAGCTCCAAAATCAGCCCAGGTTCAGCCCAAAATGCAGCCAAAAATGTCCCAAATCACCCCCAAAACCACCCCAAATTTGGCTCAAAAATGGCCCAAAAATCAACCAAAATACTCCCCAAACCAGCCCCAAAACCAGCCTCAAATTACTCCACAAACTAGTGAAAATACAGCACAAACTCACCTCAAAATGCAGCCCAAAATGACCCCCAAAATAAGCCCACATCACCTCCAAATTCTCCTAAAAATTCAGCCCCCAAAACAGTCCAAAATTCAGCAAAAATTACCCCCAACTCAGCCCAAAGTTTCCAAAGTTCAGCCCAAAATCAGCCGCAAATTCAGCCCAAAAACAACACAAAATTACCCCCCAAATGCCCAAAACCTGCTGAATATTGTCCCAAAACTCTCCAAAATTATCCTAAAATTACCCCCAAAATTCAGCCCCAAAATCTATAAAATCAGCCCTAAAAATGATCCCAAATTCAGACCCAAAATCAGTGAAAATTCACCCCAAAATTGACCTCAAATTAAACCCAAAATTGTTTCAAAATTACCTCAAAATTCAGCCCCAAAATCAGCCAAAATCAGCCCAAAAACCACCCAAACATCTGCTCCAAATGCTCCCCAAATCAGCCCAACATTCAGCCCCAAATGACCCAAATTTCTCCCAAAAGAGACAGAAAAATTACCCCCAAATCTGCTCCAAAATCAGCCCAAAATTCAGCCAAAAATGGCCCCAAATCACGCCCAAAATTGGCTTTAAATCAGCCCAATTTCAGCCCAAACAGTCCCAAAACCAGCCCCAAAATACCCCAGAAATCACTGAAAATTCAGCACAAACTCACCTCAAAATGCAGCCCAAAATGACCCCCAAAATCCACCCACACCAGCTCCAAATTCTCCTAAAATTCAGCCCACAAATCAGCCCAGAACCGCCTAATATTCAGCAAAATTACCCCGAAATTCAGCCCAAATCAACCTCAAATTCAGCCCAAAAATCTCCACAAACCAGCCCCAAATCAGTCAGCATTCAGCCCAAATTGCCTCTCATTTGTCCCCAAGTCGGCTAAAAATTCAGCCCCAAATCAGCCCGAGAATCCGCCTCCAAAGACACCCCAAATCCACGGTCGGGCGGCAGCACTGCCCTCGAGCTCACAGCCCGGGGCTGCCGTGCGGCTCGCTGACGGGCACGGGGAGCAGCTGCAGTACCGCCCTCTGCCCACACGGTGGCAGCACCGCCTTGAGCGCAGCCCGGGGCTGCCGCGGGCTGGAGCTGCAGTACCGCTCTCTGCCCACACGGTGGCAGCACCGCCGCACAGCCCGGCCCGGGGCAGCGGCGCACAGCGGGAGGCAAAGAAGCGCGCGGCCAAAAATGCCCTTCCGAACATCCTCTGGAATAAACGACCCAAAAGACCCCCAACCGCAACTGCAAGAACCCAGCCATCAGCCAAACTGAAACCAAAAAAGCCTTTCGTTTAAGCTATGCTCCAATTTTTTTTGTATTAATTTTTTTATATTTTATTTATCATCATTACCATTCGTCTTTTTTATTCATATCTATGTCTACTGCATATAATACGTTATAAATATATTTAACATGTAGCCGTATATATTGTACTTATTTTTATTATTGATATTTCTTATTTTTCTATTTTTTAACTTTTTTTTTAATTCGTGTTTAACATATTAACAAATAAACAGTATTTTAAACTAGATGAAATCATCAACCTAACACATCAGAACCACACTTAATGAGGATTAAATGCACCTGGGTCTCTAAGGGGTCAAGATGTAATTTTTATTTGAAAATTACTGGCATAATTTCTCTTTCAGTGTTTTGTTCTTGGGGGAGTGGTTGTGAGGGTTTTTGGGTTTTTTTTGCTTTGTTTTGGATTTCTTTGTTAATAAAAGTTATAAATAACGAGTCCAGTTTCATTTAAAAGTGCCAATTCATTAATAGAATTCTGTGAATCAGTATTTTGTGGAAAAAGCCAACAGCAATGGGACAGCATCTAGCCCCCGGGATTAAATGCTGGGTGCACACCTCAGGTGTGACTGCAAAGCCGCACCCCTCCCCGCTCACAGATTCTGCCCCAGACAGTCTCTGCTTGAGGAAAGAGGTTGCCTCTTTCTCTTGTCTACTCTGCAGCTGTTTTCAAATCTACATTTCTTTTCTTTTCCTCTGCTGCTCTGCTGATTGGGGCTCGGGGCAGAGCCGATACTTCTGATTAGTTTTTCGGGAACTCGGCATACCCACGGCCACGGGGCAGAGTGTGGATAAAGGCTCAGTCAGGCGAGGAGCATTGAGTCATTAGGAATGTCATCTCAGGAGAAGGCCCATCTCCTTCAGGGAACTCCTCCCTTTAGTTTGTAGATGGGGGGTTAACGTCATCCTGGAAACAATCACGGAGCTGCAGAATACTTTTATTTCAAAGAGACATAGGCATTAGATATCGTACGTGTTTTATACAGAATGTTTTACTAAAAGAACAAATTAATTCCACCATGGCTATAATAATAACCAAGGAGGTTCGGGGAGTTACAAAAGAAAGCGTCGACTTTGTTTTGTGGCTGCCTCTGAAATACACCCCGACATCAGGCTGCTGCTGGCGATTCTGTGCACGGGTGGGACGAGACCTGTTCGGGGGCTGAAAGGAATAAAAGGGCCCCGGGGGGTTCAGGGCTTTCTCCGTTCAGCTGTTTGACCCGAGCAGAAAACACGGAGCTTTTGCTGAACTGCGCCCTCCATTCTATCCACACGTCCAGGGCACGGGGAGGTCGTTTCTCAACTTCTTTCTTGCCAGCAGCCAAACTTCCACAGCCCCGGGGACAGAAAGAGTCTGGGGAAAACAGGAACAGAGAAAACATGAAAAAATAAAACAAAAATACATCAAATAAGAAACAAAATTAAATAGAAAAAGGAAATAAAATTTAAAAGTAAAAAAATAAAATTAAAAATAAAAAGAAAGAAAATTGAATAAAAAACTACAATTACTAAAAGTAATTAAAATTAGGTAAAAAAGTAAAAGAAAATTGAAAATTAAAATTAAAAAATAAGAAGAAAAACGTTTTAAAAACACAATACTAACGAAAATAACACACACACACAAAAAAAAAAAAAAAAAAAAAAAAACACACAAAGAAGACAAAATAAAACATAATAAATAAAATACAAAATTAAATAAATGCAGCTCTGCCCTCATGCCCCTGCCTAACACAGCTCCAGGAGTTTCCTGGATTAGGCTGCAATATGGAAAACAAACCCAGTGCCTCCCACAAACTAAGGTTTTCTAGACAATGCCCAGTTTTGCTTGCAAACAAATTCTATCTTAGCGGGAAGCTCACTCTGGACGAGCAGCCACACGTGTGCCAAGGCAGGAAAGAACCACCTCACTGTGTCCCAGGAAGAGCAGCCAGGCCAGGACTGAAGTTTTAAGGGGATCCATGGAATTACAAATGCAGCAAATTGAACTTTACAAAGAGATGAATCATGGCCATGAAACACTTGGCAAGTTTTGCTGGGAATTCGCAGAATTCTGTGGGTACGGTGCTGAACAACGCCTGATTTACCAACATTAATTTGGTATATTTCCTTGGAAACGTGCCCTAACACGTACCAAAATCCCAATCAGGATGGAAAACTAGCCTTTGCAATAAACATTCCCTTCCTAAAACCAGAGAGAGGAGAAACATCAAATAAAAGGAAGGAATAATACCAAAATCCCAGCTTGCCTGGAAAACAAGCTCACAAATTCCTAACACTGAAATCTTTTGGCACAGTCATCGAGTCAGGGGAAGTTCATGGAATGATGATTTAAAATCTGCTTCCTCTGCTCTGATTTTAAAGGGAAGTGGGAATTCAACAGGTCTACTTGCTCCTATCCAAGAGTCACCTGTAGTTTGTGGGAGTAGATGCAGAGAAACTCCAGACTCACTTGTATTTGACATCTGAAACTCTGTAGGGCAGGAACGTGTGGGGCAGAGAAACGAGGTCAGGATGTGGGGCAGGATAGGTGTAGGGCAGGATTATGTATGGGGCAGAGCTCAGGGAGAAAATCAGGGGGCAGAAAAATCCATGGGGCAGAGATCTGCGGGGCAGGAATGGGGGAAGGAACGTGTGGGGCAGAGCTGGGGGAGAGAAACAGAGCCAGGAAATCTACGGGGCAGGAAAATCCATGGGTCAGGAATGTGTGGGGCAGAAAAATGGGGTCAGAAAAATCTATGGGGCCAGAATGTCTGGGGCAGGGAACATCATTCCCACACATTCCCTGCCCCACAGATCGCAATCGTGCCCCACATCCTGACCCCATTCCAGTCCCATAGATTTTCTAACCCCTCTTTTCTCCCCAGCTCTGCCCCACACATTCCTGACCCTGTTTTTCTTCCCCCAGCACCGCCCCACACAGCTCCTGGGGAGACCTGTTCTCTATGAAGTTATGTCTTCAAAATGAAGGTTTTAGTTTAGTAAAGATCAATTTTTGCTGCTAAAAATTAAGGAGGTGGCATGCTGGTGCTGGGGCTTTAACCTTCTGACATTAGAGGGTATTTGCAGTATAAATTCATTATTGAAGCAGCTGACTTCAAAATAAGACTTAACCACACAGTTATCCAACAGAGAGTCTCAAAATCAAGATATAAATCTCACAGCTATTAAAAAAACTGCTGTCTTTGGAGACTGTAACGTACCAGCCCCTCATGTTTTCATGAAGAAAATGCCAACAATATGACTTATTCAATAACTATTAATTTTTACCAAGTTGATGATTAAAACCTAGTAGAAAGCTTAAAAAATTTAAAAAATTTTTAAAACTCCAGGAAAAAAACTACTCATTTCCCCAAGTACCCTCAGCGGAGAGCTGTGTCAGGCCCAAGTGTCTGGTCCCTGGGCTGCTCTGCCAGGGATTTTATCCCTCTGCATCTGAAAGAAAGTTCAGACAAAAGTCAGAGTGCTGCAGGGTAACTTGACAGCTCCAGACATCTTGTGGCAACCCGGGAATACCCTCGACAGGCCAGCTACACCCTATGTCACAAATTCCAACTCCCCGGGCCTTACCCTATTATCCCTACATCCAGACTGAGCAGCAAGGCAGAGCAGCTCCGGCCCAAACACACACAGACACCCGTGACACAGGGCAGGACAAACGAGGGGACACAACAGGGACAGAAATCTCTTGGCAAGAAGAACGACCAAGAGAACTCGGGATGAGGTGACCGAGGTAAGACTGAGGGTGAGCTGACCAGGCTCAGAGAACCCTGCAGCAAGAAGATGACAATGGGATGATTATCCCAAGAACCAAGGAGATGGATGCCCGAGAAGGCTACGGTCAGAATCCTCTACCTATCTTTGCATTCCTAAAAGACCTAATCCTCCAGAATGGACCGTGGCAGTGCACAGCTGTGGACACAGCTCAGAACAAGACCCGAAAAGGCACCAGACCGGATGCTTGTGAAGAGAGATGGATTCTGGTGCGTGTCTGAGCAGCCGAGTCAAAGGCACCTGGCCGAGGAACGCAGAGACCAGAGATGCTGAGAGCGATGCCAGGGTTTTGATAAGGCCCTCGAAGGGCAAAGGGATAAGACATGAAAGACAAAACACCCAAAACACACAGAGGGCACAACAGACAAGTGACACGACACACGCCAGGACTGCTCTGCCCTGCTGTCTCTTAGTCAGCTACAATAAAGACAATCAAATAGCAAAGCATAACCTTAGCAGCAGATCAGCCAAAATCTGCCAATTCTGCTACTCACCGTCCCCTAAGCATGCCTGGGTCCTCGGGCAGCACGCTCTGGCTGTGCTCAGAGGCTGACTCTTGCGGTGCCAAGGTGTTGGAGGCATTACTGGCACTGGGCTCAGCCCCCATTAGGGCTGTGAGCATCCCTGGTTGCAGCAGGACAGGGATCGCAGGATGGACATGCCCAGTCAACTCCACCCTGAGGACTCTGTCCCCCCACTGTCACTTCCTGCCTAGCCCTAGCCTTACTGCCTGCACCTCTCAGGGCTTCTGGCATCATTGTCCTGCATTACAGCTCCTGCCTGCACCTGCCCTCAGGTAAACGCGGCTGGTAGCGGTGCTGTGAGGGCTGGTACACCTGTACTCTGACTTCTATCCTAGCCTGTACCCCTGATTTTCACTGTGTGCTCTAGCCCTTGAGTCCTGTACCTCTCGAGTCCTCCCTCAGTCTCTGTGTGTCACTGCAAACTCCTCCTGCTGAACCCTACTGCCCTACACCTTGGAACCAGCGATGGTCCTTTAGCAGGATGCTCCAAGGACAGGCATCCCAGGGTGAGCCAGGCCAGGAATCCCCCACCGCACCCTAACCCTGCGGACTCTAAGCGAAGGCCAACAGTGTGAAGCTCCCCAGAACACAGAGATGGCTCTGAACTGCCCTGCCCAGCAAAGGCTCCGGTGCTGCTGAGGAGAAACCCTCTCCCCCTTTACTGCTGAGGGGTCCATCACGCTAGGGCCCTCCCCTCTAAAGAACCTCAACTTGCCACCTGGGACTGAAAAGGTTTTTCCCCTTGTCCCACCCACGGCTCCAACACTTAGCTTTTGGAAGACAGGCAGACAAAATCCATCCTTGACAGAAATGAACGTGTCGGCACCGTGGACGTCGAGACGCTCTCTGCATCCGCTGCCGTATCCAGACTCGAGCTCCGCGCCTCCTCACGCTACCTAGGGTCACAAACCAGAAAATGTGACTATCCTCCTCCAGAAGACTAATCCCCGGGGCCCTTCCACACCACCTGTCCTGCCTCCCCCCTCAGATCTTCATTCCACTCCAGAGGCTGCCCGGAGGGTACCCGCAAAAGGAAAAGGTACACGCCTAGCCACTGCTGCACGCCGCTCACCTTAGGGGTCACCCTGCCTAAACGCCAACTCACCCCGCTCCCTCTATTCCTCGGCACGCCTGGGACAGCAGCAGCGCCTGCAGAGAAATAAAAAAGCAAAACAGCATGCTGAGTTACTGTGAAACAGCAACCTCCCCGCTCTGACTGAAGCATGCCACAAGGACAGCTTAAAGTGGCACCCATCTGGCCTCTGGCATCCTGGGCCTGCACATCTGGCAAAAGGACCACCTAAAAAAAAAAAAAAAAATGAATAGCAAATGCTTAGAGTTGCACCAGCAAGGGAGACCAGAGCAATAGCAAGTGCCTCTGTCCACCCATCCCCGCTCACCGTGCCCACGTTAACTTGACTGCTGACATCTGGCTTCACCTCCTAAAAATAAAGACAAAGAACAGCGCTGTAAGATAACCACCATTTACATCTCCCTCCCCTGCAAACACAAACAATGACTGACCTTCTCAGGGGAGCCCCCACACCCAGGATGGGCTGCTCTGCCATGGATTTTATCCAGCAGCATCTGAAAGAAAGTGAGGACACAGGTCAAAGTGCTGCAGGGTAACTTGACAGCTCCAGACGTCTTTTGGCAACCTGGGAATACCCTCGACAGGCCAGCTACACCCTATGTGACAAATTCCAACTCCCCGGGCCTTGCCCTATTACCCCTACCCCCAGACTGAGCAGCAAGGCAGAGCAGCTCCGGCCCAAACACACACAGACACCCGTGACACAGGGCAGGACAAACGAGGGGACACAACAGGGACAGAAATCTCTTGGCAAGAGGAACGACCCTGAGGACCAAGAGGACTCGGGATGAGACGACCGAGGTAAGACTGAGGGTGAGCTGACCAGGCTCAGAGAACCCTGCAGCAAGAAGATGACAATGGGATGAATTATCCCAAGAACCAAGGAGATGGATGCCCGAGAAGGCTACGGTCAGAACCCTCTACCTATCTTTGCATTCCTAAAAGACCTAATCCTCAAGTATGGATCGTGGCAGTGCACAGCTGTGGACACAGCTCAGAACAAGACCTGAAAAGGCACCAGACCGGATGCTTGTGAAGAGAGATGGATTCTGGTGCGTGTCTGAGCAGCCGAGTCAAAGGCACCTGGCCGAGGAACGCAGAGACCAGAGATGCTGAGAGCGATGCCAGGGTTTTGATAAGGCCCTCGAAGGGCTAAGGGAAAACACGTGAAAGACAAAACACCCAAACACACAGAGGGCACAACAGACAAGTGACACGACACACGCCAGGACTGCTCTGCCCTGCTCACCTCAGCACAGGGATCAAAAATGAGATTTTCCCTCTCTGTAGCCTGAGGTGTCACATCTTGGACATCCCCATCTCCAAACCTGACTCAAAACTTCCTCCTGGTGACTCCCAGCACCACATTTGTATCCCCCCCTGTGGCTCACAGCCCTCCACTTATCTCTCGGATGTCAGGGGATGACATTCCACGTCGGGTGCCAGAGAAGGCTGCCTCGCCCTCAGGGAACTTCCTGCTGTCTCTCAGTCAGGTACCATAAAGAAATCCAAACATCGAGGCGTGATCTCGGCAGATCTGCCGGCTGGTCAGTGAGGGGGTCCCTGTATCATACAATGGACCACCTGAAACACACAAACAGTGACGGATGCTCAGAGCTGCACCAGAAACACCACTACCCTAACCACACAAACACATCAATTCCAAAAGCAAAACCCCCAAAAAATCCACAAAAAAACCCCAACTCTTATTCCTCATAGTCAAACCACCACATATAATAAAAATAACCTCATGCCCATTCCCCTTAAAAAACCTCCAAAATATCAACCCAGGACCTCCCCAACTCAAAGACCTGCCTCTAACCAAATAAAAAGCAGAAAACCCATGTCTCTTGAACTACATCAATTCACTAACCTCACACATCCAAACCACAGAATTTTAAACCCTTAGTCAAGACTAGTGCACCACACACACCAATCCCATCACTACACAGAAAATGAAAACCTACTTTCTATTACTAATGGAACAAAAAAGTCACAACTTTTACTGCAATAAAACCTAAAAACACCTAATTAAAAAAAAAAAAAAAGAAAAATCCCAGAGGAGCACCGAGAGCTGGCCCCTGCAGCCCAAGGGGCCTGGGCCTCAGCATTTTATCAACACTGGAACAGCTGATAAGAGACCAAAGGAGCTCAGCTACAGCCCACAGCAAGGACTTCCTGAATTTGCTACCTCACTTCAAAACAGCAAGTTGGATTATTTCATGTTATCCAGTCTTTATGCCTGTGCACACTTTGTTAAATAAATGGTTTGTTCCACTTTTCCCCAAGGAAGTTCTTTCCCAAAACAATTTAGAAGAAAGATACTGTTTGGGTTTACTTTCCAAAAAACACCCATACAAAAGTTTCCTCCCGAATCTACCCGTAAACCACAACAACAACAAACAAATCAAACTACACAACAACAAACAAATCAAACTACAAAAATAAAAAAACCCACATACTTAAATTAACACCACAAAAAAAAATATTCCTAACCTGATACATCCATAATGCCTCAAAACCATCAAAACAAAAAGACCACCTATAAATACACACAAAACCAAAAGACCTGTTCAACTACAAACAATACCTCCTCAATTACCAGTAACTATGGAATATATACTGTTGTCCAACAAGACAAATGAGTAAATCCCTGTAACACAATAAACAATAATCCAATTGTAAGTGTTGGAAACCTTAAAAATTAACTACATCACACTGCCTCAAACCCACCAAAACAAACACTACACACTCATCAGGGTAAAAGTCTCCACCATTTCTCACACCACAGCCAACTACATCATAAACCTTAGAAAACATCTCCTTGGAAAACATAATACCCCACCGAGAAAAATTCAAAACCAAAACTCAATTCAAAAGTACTCTGATCAACACGTAAACTAAGAAACCTTACACAAAATAAATAGACCAAAATCCTCCTTATACATCATCTACGAGCAAAATAGAGCTATACAACAAACTATTTAAAAACACCTTAAAACCACTAAGCAGAAAAAAACTGGTCCAAGCCAATCTCAATGCTTACACACAATAAACAAAACCCCAAAACCACATATCCCAAGTCTATAAAAAAGGCTATTGTAATTCTTCCTCAAATACAGACAAATGCACACAAAAAGTTATCTTCACTCAAAAAACAAATTACACATAAAAACACCAAATAATCTAACAAAACACTTCATACCACCCAAAACAGTAACACTGAGTGAAAAACACATCGAAGTACCCCTCTGTATTAAAACTCCAAGTCAGGAGGAATTCCATGCAGTTTAAACACAGACAAGAACAAAACAGCAATTTCTTCATTCAACTTGAACTCCTTTTACCTTCATAACCCCGTCTCCTTCTGGGAGCACCGGGGAGGAACTCACAACACAAAGCTGAAAAGGGAAAAGAGAAAAATCCCCCTCATAAACCCACACTGACTTACCTGGTACTTGGCATGAAGGTTTGTTCCTCAGCACCCCCTGAAACAATAATCCCACCTGCAGGTCCTCTCCCAGACACACCAAGAGAATTGCATCGTCACCCCACAAACCACACAGAGCAGCTCAGCAAAACCACCCCTCCTGACAAAACCCTCCTCAGGCTGCCCTCTTAAACCGTCCCCAGCAGGGACTGTCCCCTAATATCCTTTACAGCTCACACCTGAGGCTGCTCTGTCCCCTCTCCATCCTGTGACAGGTCACACCTGGGGCCGTGTGTCCCCTCACCATCCTGTGACAACTCTCGCCTGCAGCTGCTGCCACTCCGAGTGTGACGGCGGGGGCAGGACGGGGCCGGGGTCGGTGCTGGGGAAGAGGAGCCGGGGAGATTGGGGCCAGGATCGGGGCCAAGATCGGGACCAGGGCCAGGGGATCGGGGCCGGGGCCAGGATCGAGGCCAGGGCCGGGATCAGGACCGGAAAAACAACAGCAATAGAGTTTCAAACGTGGCCAGGACGCCCTTGCTTCAGGCAGACTCAAGTGCAGCTCCCAGGCAGAGAGGCCGGGCCGTGCCTCGGGCAGCTCCGGGAATCCGGGATCGCCCGTGGGATCCGAGGGCCGGAAAAGCGCACCCACCTGCCGGGTTCAGTGCTGGGACACGGCGAGGCCTCGGCTCAGGGGCAGAAGTTGGAGCCGGGACTGCAGGAGAGCACCCCAAAGCCCCGTCAAACATCCAGCACTGCACGCAGCACGCTCCAGCAGAAACTCGGGTGGGATCCAAGGCCCCCGGACGCTCCGTGTTCCTTGCCCTCGGCAGCTTTGCCAGGGCCTCCCTCAGAACACTGACCTCACCGTGCAGCTCCTACAAAAGAGGAGAACTCACGGCAATCACCCAGCAATCCACGGATCTCCAGTAATTATTAAGAAGCAAAGCTGCAGCAAGATGCATCCAAACTCCACTGCAAACCGGCAGGTCTGAGGAGACGCAGGAATTTATTCCAGAGGGGTCACAAGTGTCCCTCAGCCAGCCAGGATTTCTCTCAGCCTCTGCCCACTGCTCTCTGAGGACACAAACAGCAGTTTTTCCCTGGAGCTCCCCTTTCCACCAATGCAAAGACTTCCGTCCTCCTCCAACTCCAGCGCCAGGTAGGAAAACAGGAATGTTACCATTGCACAGACCGGCCAGGAGAGTGTGCCTGAGGCAGGAGCACCAGCTCCCAATGCACTGCTGCCTCTGGATTTCTAAACAGTACCTTCCATCCTGCCCTTCCCAGCACCATTCCCTGGGTGCCATGTCCACAGACACCTTTCACCATGCAGCTTAAAACCCACAGAAACCAAAAGAAAGAAGATCAAAAAATCTATTCACGTGTTTCTAGGCTGGAGAGAATGAGGGAGGTCTGAAATCTGTACTTTAGAACAGCAGAGCAACTTTTTATTGAGCTTGAGTATCAGTGAAGGGCAGCAAAAGCTGATGAACACCTTCATTAACTTATCAGCAGCAAAAAAAAAAAAAAAATGGGGGTTTAAGTTTAGTAAAGATCAAGTTTTGCTGCTAAAAATTAAGGAGGTGGCATGTTGGTGTTAGTGCTTTAACCTTCTGACATTAGAGAGCATTTGTACAATCAATTCATTATTGAAGCAGCTAAATCTTTAAAATAAGATTTCTTTAAAATAAAGTTGGCCAAAGAAGAGAGGCTCAAAATCAAGATTTAAGATGCACAGCTATTTAAAAAAAAAAAAAAAGCTGTCCTTGGTCTATATAACTTGGCAGCCCCTCATGTTTTCAGCCCTTTACCATTTATTTTTTACCAAGTTGATGATTAAAACCTTGTAGAAACTGGAAAAAAAAAAAAATCTGGGACAAAGCTGGTCATTTTGCCAAGTACCCCCAGTGTGGAGCAGCATCAGCCCCAAGGGGTTTGCTCCCTCAGCCCAGCCCGGAGCAGGCTCCAGCTGCTGCCCAGGGGGGGTTAGCAAGGGACTCACTCGTTTGAAGCTGTAAATGCAGACACTCATGATGCAGGACAGGACAAATGAGGGGACAGCAATCTCTTGGCAAGTGTCCTTCAGCAGCCAGAGCAGAACAGGGGTTCTACCGTGCTGTAAGTGAGAAAGAACATTTATTCCAAAGAAAATAAAAGGAAGCACCTCTCCCCATCCCTTTTCTAAAAATACCCCATCCATTAGAATATTTTTAAGCATTCCTTCTTGTTTTACACAGTGTAAATTACGAGCACTCATCTTTCAGCCTCAATTTGCAAGACTGAGCTCAGCAGGACCATCAGAATCACTAAATTGTGCAGGGGACCTGAAAGCTCATCCCATTGCACCCCCTCCCCCCCCGCCCCGGCCCAGGGCAGGGACACCTTGCACTAGCCCAGGCTGCTCCAAGCCCCAGCGTCCAAGCCACTGCCAGGGATCCAGGGGCAGCCACAGCTTCTCGGGGTACCCCGTGCCAGGGCCCCACCGCCCCCACAGGGAACCATTTCCTCCTGATATTTAATCTAGACCTGCCCCCCTTCATCCTGAGGCCGTTCCCCTCGTCCAGCTCACTCCGTGTCCTTGTGAGAAATCCCTCGTCCCTCACGCCATAAGCGGCTCGGACAGACCCCCCCGAGTCAATGCTCCGGGGGCCCCCGGGGGCACGCCAGCGCCCCGCGCCCTTTGCCGGCGCTCTCCTCGGCGCCTTCCCCGGGAAGCCGCGACTGCCCCGGGACTGTGCCCAGCCACGAGCGGCTCTCCCCACCCGCACTCTCCGAGCAGCTCGGAGACCTGCGGCTCCGGGCCCGCGGCGGGTGGCCAGGCCGGCACTCACCGCACGGCAGGACATGCAGCCGCCGTCCTCGCCACCCAACGCCCGGCTCCAGCAGCGACAGCGAGTGCTCCAGCCCCGGCCACAGCGCCAGCAGCGAAATTTAAGACCCCACCAAAAATTAGTAGGACACCAAAAATTAGTTTAGCCCAGCATCCTTTACTGAAGACTGTGATCAACTGAGTTTCTGTGAGTAAGGAATTCCTGGATTCCTGGAATGAGATCCTGAGTTTCATTCCCCTGGGTACGCAAGGAGTGGGTAGAGAGCAGGGTTGTGTTTTTGTTCTTGCTGCTGTTTCTTACAGGGGAACCTGTGGAATTTGCCCTTGAATAAAAAAGAGTAGCCAGCCAGGCTGAGGGTGCAGTGCAGCTGCTGCAGCAAATGGACCAAACAGGAAAGAAAAGAAGCATGAAATCAGAAGGAAGAGGTCTTTCATAGTTCTGGAGAAGGTACTAATCCTGCAATGAGCAGAGGCAGTCCTGGCTCTGTCCAAGCCTGTGTCAAAGGCTGATTCTGACAGTGCTAGGTTGTTCTTCATCATTTTGAAGGATGGAGACATCTCTTGTGGTTAAACCAAAGTCTCCCAAGGAAAAAAAAAAAAAAAGGGAGGGGGAGGGAATGTCATTTAATCTCATGCTAAGGGGCAGCATTCCCACTAAATCTTCCTCTTCTGAGCTGTCTTTGGGAAAAACTTCTGATAAGAGAGGGTCACTGAACCTCCATCACAGCCCTTACACAAAGTGGCGTTTCTCAGCTGAGAAGTGCCAGCTAAAAGGGTTTTCCCAGATGGACCTCTGGTCCCATTAAGGTGCATATGACCTTTATTTGGCCACTGAGCAAATCTGGATTTTGCTGCGTTGACTCCCAAAGGCACCATTCTAAATGGAAATCAGTGTCACTGTGCAGACACCTGCTGGCTGCCCAAAGGAGTTCTCCATGCTGCTGAGGCTGGATCCTGTGAGTGCTGTCCGTCACTGCACAGCACCAGCTGGGTATTGCCAGCTGCTGGTTTTTGTTAGTTTTTTAAAAAATAAAACTCCTTGTTAATTGTAACGTATTAATTTAATTCCTTTAAAGACCGAGACTAGACCATTAGTGCACAAGTTACTCATTGTTTCCTCGGTTTTTCACTTTCCCTCTGTATTGTTTTGTACTGGTGTTGCTCTGTTGGACAGAAATTAGCTTTTTCCTGATTTTCAGAAAGTATTTTAAGTCTAATGTGCTCTTATTGTTATTTTTTCTCCAGCATCATCTTTTCATCACTACAGCATCTTTTTGGTGGAAAAAAATAACCTCGAAGTACTAATTGTTTTCGAAAGGTAGATTTGTAGTATGAATATTGGGTTGCATTGTTCTTCTGTAATTTATCTTTTCACACTGTTTGTCTCAGCTATTGTTGGGGGTTAGGTTTTGTTCCTTTTTACTCTACAGAATTTTTTCCCCATA